>NW_010509705.1:0-50835 GCF_000687285.1 Phaethon lepturus
AGGCGAGGGAAGGGAGGAGAGGTCACAAGAAAACAGGTGATGTACCTCATACAGGAAATGACTTAGTACCATTTTAACAAAGTCACAGGATGGCTTAAACAACAGTGTACTGTTGGCGGGTGTAGTGTGGCCTTAAAAATACATAATATCTTTGTAGGAGAAATAACTGTGGATGGGAGGAGCTGGCCACAGAGAGAAACACGTGGCCACTGCTGGGGGAAAGGATGGATGGCAAGGGGCAGAGGTGGATGTTGACATGGGTTGCTGATGCGGCACTTATGAGGCTGTCATGGGCATGTATCTGCAGGGTGTCCCTTCCAGCAGAAGTGCTGAGGAAAAGGCTTGCACCCCAGCGGGCTCTGGTGGTGGTATATGGTCTGCTCCCACGGAGGGAAACAAGCGCCTGAGAACATCTCTCCTTGTGAAACCAGAGCAACACACTAGACATCATCCGGATACACTTTTGAAATCCAACATGTTGCAAATGCAAATGCAACAATAAATAATAAACTAATATTATAAAGTGTAAAAGGTCTGTCTGATTACTGTTTCCTTTATTAAAAATCAAGGAAGATAACAAGGCAAGTTTTCTAAGCGTGTCTGCTGCAGCCTTCTTGCAGAGGCAGACCCCTCACATGAAAGGGCCTTTTTTCAAGGAAGCAACTACAGGTCCACCTCAGTTCATGTGTCTAGACATTAGACTGGGGCAAACTGACAGAAAAACAGGTAGAGGTTTAATTTTATCAAACACCGTTCAGAAACATCTCCCTACTTCATCACAGCACTACCATGGTTGCTGTCGACAGATGGCATGGTGAAACCTCTCTGTAATAATCATGTAACTTTCTAAAACTGTTCCTTTTATTATCTGTCCTAAGCTCATCTATTTTTAACTGCTGAGATTTATTATAAATGGAATAGCAGAGCTTATAAGGTCGGGTAACCCTTGATTACAGCTACTGTAAATCAACCTAGATTCATTTTAATGAGACACATCATTCTTTCTTTTTTTTTCCCCTCATTTTAAAGAGTTTAACAAAGAGCAAACTTTTCCATTGATTGATGCGTGATCATTTTTTGGTTTGTTTTTCCCAAAGATTTCAATCAATGAATTTTCATTTCCTATTTCCAGAAACTCTGAGAGTTTTAGTTTTGCTCTTTTTTTAGCAGAACCACTGGAAACACAGAGCGAGCTGTGGCTGTTAGAAATGAAACTTTACATTCTAAAATAGAATACATACTTCTCATAGCTCTGTAATTCTTCTGCAGGTTTGGGATACGCAGGTTAGCTTACACAAATAAAGCCATATGGGTTACATGCTGAAATCATTTTAAGAACTTCTGTTGCACTTTAAATGCTGTTTACTCTGCACCAACTCACAAAAATCCCACCTAGCAATGGGTTAGGTATCTCCAGCTGTAGATGTTAGTTGAACTGAAGATCCTCAACACTCATGTACCCAGAGGGAGTATCGCCCAAGCACTGTACATATAACTCACTATTGGGCTCCAACAGAAGACCAAAGGTTCAGACTGTCACTGTGTCTGCTCTTAAGCTCCATGGAAAAGATCCATCACTCACTTTCCAGCAGGGATCCAGATGTGACTCTGCCTACTGGAATAACACAGCTGGACACAGACTTAACCCCAGGACCCCACATCCAAACAGTGTCTTTGTTATTGACCAGTAGAGCTACGTCTGCTTCAAGCTATCCTTGGCCCTATGTATCTTACAGTTGTGGCTAAAAAGCAGGCCTGTGTCGACGGAAGGGACAAAGAATAGCCTTTGTCCCCTACCGATCTACCATTTTGCATCCAACCTTCTGAGGGTCGGCACTGCCGGATTGAATCTCCCTGTGTTGCTGTAAACTGCAGTCCATTTATGATGTTCTAGTTGAGTGCAAACTACTGACACAGTAAGCACAAAATGCCTGCTTCTTTCCCTCCTCATTAATGCCATCTTCTGTTTATCTGTATGCAGCAAATTTGACACTTGAAAATATGTGTGATTAGATGGCATGTGTATTCCTTTAAGAGACTTTATTTCTTAGCAAGGCTTCTGAAGAGTCTATTTCTTTTAATTTTTCATAAAGTGTAGCTTATGAAAAATTTAAATGAAATCATTTAGTAGTGATTGCTCCATAAACACAACATGAACTCCTTTAAAATTCCAATTATATAGGAGCTCACCTTTTTAAGTGGTTCTGAATGAGAATAGCTAAGTGCAACCGCAGCCCTTTCAGATGGATGGGATGTAAAAACAAGGGCTTGGCCATTTTTGGCCATTAGAAATCCACAGCTTTTTTACCTGCCATGGAAGTATAAAGGTGGGTAGCTCGATGACCTGGCTAAATTCCAAATGGAATAATTACATTCTAGCTACTTAAAATGCTCCCTTCCTTTTCAGTTGCAGTCAATATTCTTCACTCCCTCCCCGCTGACAACGAGCTTTGCCACTGCCCACTGTTAAGCAGCTGCCATGTTCCACCCGGAGTTAGTGGCATTTTGCTGGTTTTTAAAATAGTAATAGACTAGCACTTACACGCTTAGAGGATAGTATAGGAGAGAAGCTGACTACTTTATAGACTCTTAGACAGATATTAAGGTATGGTGTCATAGTCACTATGAAGGATATGTACAGAGATGGCATTAAGATGGTTCCACCAGAGACAATAAAGCTGTGCTAGTTTACACCCTTTAGAAGACAATTTCAAATTAATGAATAGATTCAGAAATACAAGCCTGATCCTGATCTTTATGAAACATAAATTGGGACCAATTCCATCAAAGTAAACCAGTTTAATAGATGGTAAATATGATCAAACGCAGACCCTTTGACTTTACCGCCTTCAGGGAGAAGACTCTCCTACTTAACTTTAGGCACGCACTTAACTTTGTTTTTTGTTAATGGAGAAACTTGCTGAGATAGAGAAGCTAATTTCAACTTTTTTTCTAGAACAAAACCCATTTTAATAGTATTGAACATCTCAAGACGTGATATGCTTTTAAACACAAACATGTGACAAAGTTTCAACTTAAGTATTTCTGAATTTGAACACAAATGCATGCTTTTTATTGTTCTGGCAGTGTACTCAGTAGCACATCCTTCATCATGCTTTTTGAGTGCATTCTGTGTTCTTGCCCTTTTACTAACATGTATATAAAGAGAAAATGCTTGTCAAAATTTTTATACTAAACCAAACAAAAAGGAGATAAATAATGTCAGCTCAAATTTAGCGCACATACTCACAAACACATTTTTCTATTATTCAACGAGCTTGATTTTTAACATATATTTCCTGCTGTAGCATAAGCCTGTTACCTCTTACTCCTCAAGGACCAGCGAGAATAATTCATTCCTCCTCCCTTTACAATGTCATTTTACATATTTGTAGATAGATATTTTATATCTCCCCTCAATCTCCATTTTGCCAGTATGAACATGACCAGCTCTGTTAACCTTTCCTCAAACTGGCAGCATTATTTTCCAGTCCTTTTTATGATTCTCTTGCTCTTCTCTGAATCCATTCCAATCAGTCTTTTTTTTTTTTTTTTAAATACAGTGTAAAATATTCCAGCATAGCATTGGTTTCCTAGAAAACAGAGAGGGAGAAAGAGAGGGACATCAATATTTGCGAGTTCAAAAGTGAGGTTCATTATGATTTAACGGCACATGCTCAATGTGTCGAACAAGTTCAGGACTTACTGTCTGTGAAACTTGAATAGATGTGATCGAAATCAGAATGGTGGCAAGTGGCAATGATTACCCAAATGGATTCAAAATATGCAGATATATTTTAAGTATGTCACTTTTTTTCACTACCTAATCTATATAATGCTTCTAATAAGGCATGTGAATTGTTGAACTTAATAAAAACCTTACACAACCATGTTCATCTTCCTGGGACTATTTCCTCCACCATGTGAGAAAACCTGTGAGTGTTCTCGGAGCGGTATAACGTCCAAGACAATATTGTAGTGAAAATGTTATTTTCCTTCTATCCTTCTGATGACTTGTTGGTGTACTGCTCCATACACAGTATTCCTTCAAGTTGTATTTACATAGTGTAGTTAATGCTTTTACATTTTATTTATCTTTAAAATTTTCTTTTTATTGATTTCATGCCTTTCCTCCACATATCAAGACTGTATTGTAATCTCTTTGCAGCTGAGAACCTTGGAAGATATTAATTATCTGTAGAGAAAGTTAATGCATTCTGTTCCCCAAGTTGCTAGCTAAAGCACAGGACCTCAGCAAAGTTGCCTGTGAACTTCACACTCCTTGACAGCAAGTGTCAGACACAGTCAAGTTGGGTCCACAATTCTAGGCACAGATTAGATAACTGTGTGGGCAAATGTCAAATGATAAATGTGTGTGTACATAATTATTCAATCTGCACATGTAACCCTCTTAATGCTTGCAAATTAGGCATGCAACTTCATCTACAAGTTAGTCAAATGTGTTTTCACACTCATCTAGCTAAAAAGTCATGCATCCAAACTGTAATAATTATACTATCGCTATGATTCTACTCTCACTTGTAAGAGTCCGGATTCCAAATTTTCATTTAATGACAATTCTCACAAACTGTATAAAAGTCTTTTAAGTTTACATAGAATCAGGTGCTTTGTCTTTAGTTTCTTTCTCGGCATTTTAGAAGCACTATGAAAACAGCAGCTGAAATCCTGTTTAAGATGTGATTGAAAACATCACCTGTTAAACTAGCTGCTTCTTTCTGTATTGTCTGGCCTCAGCCAGAAGAAAATTAAAATATATATTTATGCTATGTGCTAAGATTTAAGTTATTAAACCCCCCAAATCAATGTATTCATACTTTTTTCTTTGCTTTCTGTAATCCTCTCTGCTGGACCTATGAAAATAGACTAGAACATTTCAGCTTCTGTTTACACTCTTAATCCCCTTCTCATTCTCATTCAGAGCACTCACAGACATGCTGCAGAAAGCACAAAGAAGTCCACAGAAAGATTTCCTTTGACACCAATGATCACTGGATCAGGACATAAGTTCCCTGGACTGCCAGGGATTCATTTTCCTTCTCCTGAAAGATGAAAGATAGTTTTCTATGGCTTTTGGGGTGGACAAGAGGATTCCAATGCATTTGAGGTCTAATGCTAATTAACATAGTACCAAAGAAGACAAAATTGCTGACCTGCAATTTCATTGATATGCTTCCTTCAAATCCAAGAATATAACTGCCCTTTCCAAGTTCATTTGGACCTTCTCAATGAGTTCTCAAAAATAGTTGCTGAAGGTTCCATCAGACTTCTGGCAGACACCTTAACAACGTAGATTAAATTTCAACAGGCCTTGCTGATTTGACAATGTTCATGTTCTCCCAATATTCTTTAACTTGGGCTAGCCTAATTCTGCCTTGTGACCTCTTTCTTCCCTTGTTAACTACCACTGCCTTAGGCACTTTGTTATTCTCGGGCTTTACAGTGAAAGCTAAAGCAACACACCCATTAAGCGTTTCGGCCTTCTCCGTACCGTCTATTATCTGCTTCTTCCCCTTCTGCTAAGTAGCAGACTTAACATTTTCTTTTGTCTACCCTTCATTTCTTAGACTCTTCGAAAACTTTTCCTTGATCCATTTTACATCCTTTGCTAATAGTACCTCATTTTGTGCCTTTGACTTTCTGACTTCTGCTCTTACATGTCCTTACTTTACTCTTATAAGGGACCCTGTGTCAGAGACTGTGAACCAATTTCCACTGTGCTGTTTCACATTTGAATGGGATGTTAAATATTTAAACAGCAAAGTTCTTCTTGTGGTTGTTAAATTAGTATTAAGTGATAGCCAGAGTGAGTGTTCAGGGAATAGAAGGGTCCTCTGACTTACAGGCTCAGGTAAATTGCATTGGAACCTAAAAGCTTTTCAAAATGAAGATATCGTACTTAATTGAAGATTTTCTTACTTTTCTTCTTCTCTTTCCTTTTCTCTATGCACAGGTTTAGTGCCAGCTTTTCTGCTCTTTAATAAATAATTAAAAAGTTATTTTGGTTTATTTTCCTGTTAAAATGATGTGGTTGAAAACAACATACAAATAAATAAATTTATATTTTTCCTTCTACAACATTTTATATTGGATTTTTACAGCTTCTGTTGAGATACTGAAAACTTTAAAAATCTATAAAAAATAGAATTTGGAGAGGCTTTGCCTGCCAAAAAAAGTTGTGATTTCCACTTCAGGGAGAGAGATAGAATGTTGTGTGGTTTTTTAGGGTTAGACTGTCGTATTTAAAATCCCAATATTTTTCTGCAGAACATTATGTAAACAAAAAAAAATCATTTATTACTTAAAAAAAAGATAACAGAAATCAGAAACAAACAGTTCCCCAGAGTTCTACAGGGAAATAAGTAATTTTCTCTTCAAAGACTTGGTTTGTGGACCTTTGAAAGTCAAGAGCAGTGAGTACCACAGCCTCTTTCTTTCACACTACAAGCTATATTACCCTTTGGTTAGTAATGACTTAACCTGAGCCGATGATATTGGGTTTTGCTTGCTACACCTCCTTTTTGCTTGCTACACCTGCTCTCTACACCTACACGTTTTTGCTTTTCCACACCTCCACCATCAAGCATAGAGGTGTAGATGCTTGGGAGTAGGGCATAATTTCCTTCTCTTGTAGTACTCAGCTTCAACTTATTTGCACCAGCCCTTTGTGGTCTGACATTTCTCTACTAGTGAAAGTCAATTTGTGTTTTCTGATGGTTACTGAGATGGAAGGAGGAAAAGGCACTCAACCAGTTAGTTGACTGACACTGATGACTGTCACATCTCTCCTCTCAAAACCCTAACTGACAGAGATGGACACTTGTAGTGGAAACCTTTGAGTGTGAGGCTCTATGCTTGCACATCCAGGAATGTCGCTTTTTCTGGGTTGCATGGGTGCTGAGTTAACATAAAGCGAATTGTTTCCCTCTGTTACCCTGGATCTAGAAGTTTTCAGAGAAATTGCTGATGCAAGACAAACAGATGAAACGTGGTTGACACTACCTCAAGTAAGGGGACCATTGTCACATCTGGACTGGTGCGCATTTTCCACCAGATTTGCAATGATATTTAAATACCTAAAGCTATAAATAGGTAGCTAACAATGTTTAAAAGTGTCTGAGCAGATTAAGTATCTAATTTCTCTTAAAAAATAAGTCCATCTAAAAATCTCACAAAGATTCTAATGGATTTTTTTATCAATATGTTTACATTATCGTACACAGTAAAAGGGGATAATTTGCCTCTTGGGAAGTCTGAGTAAAGAATGTAACATCCCAAAAGGTATTTACAACAGAGTAAAATGGATAATGGTCTTTATTCACACATTTACAAGTCAGAAATTCACTGCCTTTTCTCGAATAACTTCCAACTTTTAAGTTAACAAGTACCCACACAACTATTGTATTCAGTATCAAATGGTCTTTGTTATGTCCATCTCTGGATATAAATCTATCTGTCTTGCCCTCATAAGCTAAGTTGGTTTTGCTTGAATGTTCAGAGCATGGTCAAGTTTCATGTTGAAGGAAAGAAAAAAAATATCTTTCAAGGAAAGACTTCTAATATTCCAGGTGCCATGGCTGCATTTTACATTGTGTTATCTTATTTTTTGCCCTCAGTTTTCCTCCTCTATATCTATTTTTACTTTGTTTTTCTTTGTCTCCCAGCCAGTAAAAGCACTGATGAGACTAAGAATTTCCCCTCAGCAATGGCTGCATTTCTGCTGTGCTTGTCAAATTTTGTATGACCACTGATTATTGCCAAAGGGGTTTTAGGTTTTTTTCTGTACAATTTATTGATGATCTGACTGTGTCAAGTGAAAGCTTATACTCTATTTCACAGAATTAAACCAGCATATTTTGAACAAAACATCCGCAAGATTTTATTTTTCTACCTGAAAGATGAGAAAGAGATGGAAGAGCAAAATAGATGAACTGGATGTCATTAAAAAAAAAAAATAAAATCACTACTGCCAGGAAAAATAATTACTCTGTTTAATCTTATGTCTCATTCCTTACAGATGCTTTTCTTGATTCCTTCAGGTGGAGGTAAAATGAGACATATCCATAATGCAAATATGCTACTATGTAATACAAAAATCTGTATGGAGTTCATGGATTAAACTAGAAACACATTTATGGAAAATTTTGGGCCTGGCACTTCAGATCATTCTTTAAAGGAAAGAGCACAGAAATGGAACTCAAAAAATTTCAGTATGGTTATAAGTATTGTCTACTCTATTTAGGTTTTATCCCTTCTGTACCCTATAAAATGCAATAATCGTACTGGCATCTTCTGTAAGGTGATTTAGAAGACCAAGAAAGGTAGAAAATGTGTAACAAGTATATATTCATGAACTTCAGGCACAGTAAAAGAAAATTTTGCTTCAATATTAATGCACATTTGTTCTTAAAAATATTTAAGAAATTCTGTCTGTGAGAATTAATTTCATTAACTTCGTTGTATTTAATTTATCTATTTTAATATAAACTCCATTTATTCTCCAGACTTTATCTGTATTTGTGTTATTAAACTTGCTCACTGACTGGACTGAGAGACTGCAGGACCCTCAGTGATCTATAGGAGGTCACTGCTTAATATCACTTGTCAGTATGTAACGAACACTGCATCAGACACCCTTTGGGACCTCTGACTTCTGTAATAATTGGACAGAAATGACTCAGGATTCATATATCTTTAAATGAACACGAAGAAAGATGTTGGTTACGCCTTCTGGATGTGGGTACGGTTTTAGCAAAGCATGGTCTTCCAGTCTGGTTTCTGTAGTCAAGGTATCTCCATCTTGGCGTTTGCTTCGCTTTGCGGCGGGCTGGCTGAGGGTGAGAAGCCTGGATATGTTCACCCATTATGCTTTTGTACACAAAGTGAAGACACAGCCTTCTCCAGTCTTTCAAGAGGAGAAAGTTGACGCAGATGTCTTTACATGAAAGAATGACTTACTACTCTTTTCAGATCAATTGCAGGGTTCTTTAGAGATGCCACATCTTATTACTATTGTAGACATTTTTAGGTGTGTAAATATACGCACCCTCCCCCAAAAGGAACAAGAGAATTAACAAGGCAGACAATTTCCTAAAAAAAGTGTGAAAATAAAAAAAAAAAAAAAGGTGAGAGAGAAACCAGAGGAGTTTGTTTGCAGAAACATGTAGGTCTGTTTTTCATTGTTAAAGCTCACTCGTCGTTTCCTTTTTCCTAGATTCACTTTGAATGTGTTTTAGGTGAGTGTGAACAAGAAATAGTCAGACCAAAACTGCTACCTGGCAGATTACTGGTGTTGAAGCCTTAAGTAACCCCAGGTTTGGAAACTGTAGTGGAGCTTGATGCTTGTCGCAAAGAGTGGACTCAGAAGACCTTTTATAGCAATTTCTCCCAGCTCTTTAATATCCCTGTGTTTTTATTTCTTGTGGTTTCTACTGTGGTTTACCAACTGCTCTGAATGCTTTCAAGTTGTTCTCCCTCACTCCACTGAAGCTTCCCCTTACTTATGATATTAGTAGTCTGGTGCCTACTGGAGTTATTATCTGTTTTCATATTCCCTTTATCCAGCCCAGTTTCATTATCTACTCCCTTGCCCCTCTCCATATTAAACCACAAAAACCACATGCCCACATCTATGTTTTTGTTAATTTAGAGTATTTAGAGTTATATTGTTGTCTTTCTTTTTTTTTGGTTGACTGTTTGTTCTTTCCTCAGCTGTGTATCATTAGCAAATTTCATCTCCTTTGTGTGTATTTTTTTCCTACCTTCAAGTTGCTTGTACATAAACCGAACACAATTGGTCCTTGTACTGATCCTGTTATCACAAGGGATGCTTGAAAACCTCAGTTGCCCCAAAATTGTGGATACTGCAGTTTTATCATCTTTCTAAAGAATAAAAAAGCTTATTTTTGCAGGTTACCAAGTTTTCTTTAAAAAAATTTGTATCCTCTTTTTTTTTTTCTCCTTTCCGCTGCATTGCTAAGGTGGCTTTAGACTAAGTAAGATAATATTCTGTTTTCTTTTTAAAGGTGAGCTGAAAAACTAAAGTGGAAATTTACTTAAGTTTGAATTATGTGTTGATTTTGTCCCATCAACCTGTCTGTGGGGGAATTCATCATGTGGAAAAGGTGTAGCTAGCCTTTTCTGAACTGAGGTTTACTCTTTGTTGAACTCCTGCAGCTCCTGGTATGCTGACACCAACTCAGAATACATCGGAGTTGCATTGCAGATACTCCAGTATCAGCCACACAAACCAGCAGACAATTGTATTGGACCAGTTTTACTTTATAAAATACTGTCATCATCCATACCTAAAGAAGTTGCATATTAACATTTAAGCTCAGGATTGTCTAGGTCACACAGGACTTGTAAAGATGGCAAAGGACTTGGTTTGGTAAGTAGATTTGCTTGGGAAAGGCAAGTTGTGTTTTGTATGTGTATGTGAATGAGAAGATGATATATCTAGCTTTCTTGATGCTTATTTCTATAATTTTTCCAAGCATGCAATTGGGACAATCTTAACAGAGTCCAACACAAAGCAGCTAAATTAGGGTTGTAGAGAAGGGAGTAAATGCCAGCATTTCCTAATTTTACAGTGCTTTAACTCTGTAAGCTCAATGATCTTCTAATTTGCTATTGTATGAAATTTACTGAACAAAAATAAAAATAATACAAAACAAACATAAAACACCCTTGCTCCTCAAATTAAATTACACTGTACCAGACTGACACCTGTGTCATTCTGCCAAGTTTAGCCATTAAAACTACAGACAAACTTCATATGGATTAATACAGTAACTAGTCATGAAGCAGACATTGTTTTCATGCCTGGAAGAAGTCATACTCATGGTTTCTCAACTTCTTCCCCACAAAGGATGAATACACAGCTATTGGTCAATTATGGAAGGGAATCACCTCTGCTTAAAACAAGTTCCCTATTATCCCCATCCCTATGGTTTCAACTTGTCTACTTTTCTATTTGTCCACCAGTCTTATTTTCATCTTCCCCACAACTGTTTGTGGCAGTTTTGTCCAGAAAATTGTCATTGTCTTCATCAGGATCTCACTTCTATTCTCTTATTTTATGGTAACTGTGCCCCTCTTCTACATGCTGATTTTCCTCCCTCTAATTTCATCACCACCTTCAGAGTTAGAAGTCCTCCTCCTCTATCCAAATGTGGGTAGGAGGGAGGAGAAAGAATCACTTCCAGGTCCCTATGCATGATATTCCTGTTTTTACCCCAGGTCCAGACGATGTTAGTTTGTTCGCACACTCTCAGTTCAGAAGCTAACACCTTGATAATTTTCTATTATCTCTCCCGTTTCTCACTAGTCTGTGTTTCACTGTATCTCATTGCCTTTGAGTTAGCCTGAGCCCCTGAGAAGCATAGATACTAGCCCTTTTTGTGACTGCTCTGAGCCCTGAAAAACATTTTCAGGCAGTCAAGAGGAAGGGCTGGATCAGGACAGAGCTCAAGTGTTGTCCACCACTTTATAAAGTTAATACATGCAAACCCCATTTACGTGGAGATCCCATGTTGGGGAGGAAACACACTCAGTTCACAAGGAATTATCAGAGAATGTAGCTAATAAGATGACAAGTTTCACGAAAATATTTTTCTTTATTTCTCTGTCGGTCTGGTTTTTACACAAGGAAATTATTTTATAATTTTAGAAAAGAACTAAGCCTGAAGCAGATGAACAGAAGAAAAAATGGAGGTTGAAAGTAAAACTTAGAAGAAAAATTAAAACCTTGAGTATATGCACTGTTAGCAGCTTTGTCTGCAATACATACAGTAAATACCACCCAGTGCAACTTATCTGAATTAGTGACTCAGGACATTTTTTTAGCAAGATTGAACATCTTAAGCATCTGTATGAACTGACATTTTTTTTAATGTACTTGTACTTTTCTGCACAAACAGTGGATAAAAAATTAACAGAAACCTTCAATCCCTCATGCCTTTACCCCCCACCCCGTGCCTTAAAAATATCCGCTTGATATTTAAATAAAATAAAATTAGATAAATAAGTTCAGTTGTAATGACAATGTGATATAGATTGTTTGTGCCAAATTCAAGCCTAGTAGGAAATTATTTTTCTCTTGCTGGAAGAATTATATACTAATTAACCCTCTGGAAATAAGTGTTTAAAATGGAGAGTGCGTTAGAAATTTAAAGAAACTTTTTTTGCATAGCTTATCTTAGTTCTTTTTCTAATATGTAAAAATGTTTGAGGATTACTTTATTTTTCTTTCTCTCCTCATCCCTCCTCCCTCCTCCTGTCCGATGGAGGCCAAATCCTGCCAGGCAGATTAACACAAACTCAGTAGGCCAAATTCCAGTGTGATTTAAATAGGAGGTAAGTTGGCAATATAAACAAGAGTAATTTACATACTGAGTGTTAAGAGCTAGTTGAAAGAACTGCATGGAGGAAGTCACTCACAGTGCATATCAGGGTTTTATTAGTCCAGCAGAACTTGGAAACTATGCCATATAGCACTGAATGCCATCTAATGGTATTGTATATATTAATATTAATAAGGTCATAGCTTATAAAGTAATCCATTAAGAGTAGAAAGAGAGAAGTAAACTTCAGAGTTTCTTTTTCTTAATTTTCTCATCTTCAGATTGTAGAGAAACATGTTTATTTTCCTATTTATGTGGATCCAGTCCTATCCAATATTTTTCTCAATGATATGGATTATTTAGTGTGTTTGTTAAGTTTGTAGGTGACATCAGAACAGGAGGTACAGCAAATGTTTTACAGCACGTGATTCCAAGTTGAATTCAAAATACAAGCTTTTTAATACATAAAGCTAACAATTGTGAAAATACAGGATGGAAATCTCTTGCTTAAACAACAGATCAAGGAAAAAAAAGTCATGACTTTTTCATGGTTCATTAGATGAATATAACCAGTGATACAGCATTGCCATAATAGAGGTAAACATTATTTTGAGATGCATAATTGAAGGTCATCCCTACAAAACCTGTTCAGCTTTGGGCCTCAGCATTGACCAGGTTAGATGATGCCTTTCAGGGCATCATAAATAGGGGGGAATTAATGAGAATAGAGAAAGGCCAGCAATCAGAGGTCTAAAAACCATCACCTAGGAGAAAAGTTTGAATGGATGCCGCTCAGCCTAGGAGCATCGCGAGAGAGGACATGATCACAGGCTTCAAAGAAAGCGGTAACCTTTATTTTTAATTATCCTGATACACTGGAAAAGACAGAAAGGTTTTAAAATCCAACAGGGAAAATTTACTTTACATATTAAGAAAAGCTCTTGACAGTGAGGCTAGAGAAGAAACAGAAAAGGTTGTCTGCAGAAGCTGTGCAGTGTCTACCTTTGACAGCCCTTGAGATGAGATTAGAGAAACATCTGTAAGGAGCGACAGTGACAGCCAGCCAGGCGTGGGAACAGAAGGTGGACTTCCATCCTCATGAGGCCCAAGAGGCCTCCTCCTGCCAGGGGGAAACGTCTCAAATTCTGGGAGTTTCTGTGATGTTACGGGCAATGACAAAAAGTCATCGGTGCTATTGCCCGTTTGAATAGCTAAATGGAAGTACGATGTTGCCTGTGACAAGTTATTTGCTTAGCATTATCGTTCATGGTCCAGCGAGGGTTGAAGAGTGTGTCCTTAAGCAGCCATGATGAATACTTTTATTATCTCTAATCCATATTTTATAGTGACTTATCTCATTCTACAGTGTTACATGCAGGAAAGACAAGACAGACAAGAATATTATAGCCCATATTCATCACACTTTTTTTCATGTGCTTGGAGAATAGCTTCATACTGTAGTCAATGGAAAGTAATAGTCTCTGTCAGAAATTAACTCAGATTTTAGGGGCATGGGATCACTGGACAGAGGTGCTTATCTCTTTCTACTGACTAGAGAGGGAACCTGAGATGGAGAGGCTTCTGATTCAAGCTTCTGAGTAGTTATCTGAATTTAGGAAGGATGGATCTGCTGTTCTCCAGCACACAGAGAAAGTCAGTTGTAGCTTGGACTGGGACCATCACACTCCTGATTTAGTCAAAATAAGTGTTTTGTGTAACAGAACTTCTTGATTTGTTGTAATACAGACAGACTTTAGCTATGCCAGTCAGTTTACTATTGTTCCAAAGAGATTTTAAAGAGATCTATGAACAGGTTTCTTTATCTGTATTTCTTGATACTCTGTCAGCACCAAGGCATGGAGCCCATCTGGCCCTGGGAAGATTTTTTTTTCATGATGCTGATTACTCTGAAGACTATTGTCCAAAAGGAGAGCAAGAGATAGTTCCTATTTTTCTTTGATTTTTCATTGGCTAGAATGTCTGTCTCCTATTGCAAATTGACTTAAATTCCTTCCATCTGCTGCTGGGAACCTAATCTAAATGTAAATGAAAATAAATACATTTCTTTGGAAAAAGGAAAAAAAGGGGGGGGGGGGGGGGGGAAGGAGGAGGGCAGAAAACCCCCCAAACTTTAAAAACTCAGAACCTCGACATATTTTGTAGTGTCCTAGTCAATTTTGTGTTGTCTCTCTCTTGCTTCCAAAAATATTTCTAATGATATCACACAGGTTTCTTGGAGACATAAAGAAGGACTCCTGGGCTGCGGTTATTTTATGAATAACCAGGATGGGATATTTCAGGAACCTCCAAATTCTTTCCAGACTTGCAGACAAATGGAGATGAAGCTGTTAGCCAATTTTAAACAGTGGCAGTAGATGGAAAGAAGCCAAGCAGAAGACTTGAAGCGTTGTTGACTAGAACAAGAAAGATGAAACATTTAGAAGCAGCTGTTATTTTTTTATTACATTAATTTTTTTTCTTTTTTAATGACTTTTAAAAATATTAGCATGAATACAAAATCGCAGTCTGGGAACAAATCATGCTTAGGCAATGTATTTAGTCTGTTCCTGCAGTTGCTAGTAAGGCTCAACATTCTGTAGACTTCATCTTTTTGTATATAAAATACATTTTGTATTACAAAAACTTACTTCTCCTCCTTTTCCTCTTTACCTTTCCCTTTTCTGAAACATATACTTGATGGGGTAAGGTTGCCAGAGATTTTGGATCTTATTTTTAACTTTACAATTCTAGGACTTCCTGGTTAATTTTATTCTGTAAAACATGCGTTCCTCTTAATTTATTCTAAATTATCTTTCAGCATGGAAGGAAAAGCTAATCCAGAGAATTGCTTATAGCTTATGCAGTCTTCCAGTGTAAGGTTATCAGTTCAGATCCAGCCCAGACAGCAAGGGGTCAAAACCAGCTAACTACTGCTAAGCGTTCGGCACCCTTCAGAAAGATGTTCCCAGTGTTGGGTGGAGAGGTGTTCCCATCACACTGCCACAGGCTTGGCACAGGCTGGCACCCCCACTGCCAGCTTCCACAGAGAGGTCAAGGAGAGATGCAGACACTGAGTGAGTTCTTCTTTCCCAAGCACTGCTGATATTTTTATATCAGATTGGAGGCCTAACAGCAAGAGCTTATTCTATCCCATCTCCCTATGATCTACTGCATCAGTCTCTGGATCAATGGAAAAGTTGCTGGAATTTGAAGACAAAAGAAAGTGGTTGGTTTCTCTACCCCTGCATTGCACAGGTCAAGTCATTGTGCCCTCCATGCGCTATTTTGCCTATGCGTACTGAGCACAGTAACACATAAATTCTGTGGCTTGCCTTTCAGGCTTGTACTGCTTGATATAAGGACAATCAGAAATAAAATCATTTACGTTTGTAGTTTGCTCCCACAGCTAACAATTTTGACTGTCAAAAAAAATCATCTTTCATTTTCTGTTTTTGTTTTTTTTCCTTCGTGTCTCCCAACTTTGAGCCATGTGTTATTTTATATGTTCCTGTTTAAATAAATTTGGTCACCAGTAAATGAAAGTCTGTATTTCCAGTATCCTTAAGAAATCTAAATTAAACTACCAAATAAATTTAAGATTTAATTTTTGCCATCATCTTAATTCTACAAAGGACTGGAAAACAAAAATGCGAAATGAGTTTGTTCTTTCAGCTGGACTAATAAAGGGCACTCAGGTTCTTTATTTTTAATTTTTAAGTGACCATTTGAACCACCTTCATTTCAGACAGTGGACTCCAAATTGGCATACATATATCTGGGTGCTTGCTTCAGCTGGAAGTAAGCATGTCATTAAATTTACAAAACCAATTCTAACTAATAGCAGCATAAACAGTAAATGCTTAAAGGTGACCTAATAACCTGAAAATAACTCCAGCCAAACAAACAACCCAAAAAGCAAAATTAACCAAACAACTAATCTCTTCACAACCTATAGAAAACCGGAGCTCAGTTCAGTTACGCATTTATATGTTCATACTTTTGTGTGAGACGTCCTGGAGCAGTAGCAGCGCATCCACATAGTTTTGTCAGAAATGGTCAAGAACCTGTGGGAAACCTGTGCCTTTCTGCAGCACCAACTGGAAGCCAGGCAGGATGCTCAAGAGCATCCCTGGTGCTAGTAGGTGTTTGTGTGCAGGGACTAATTCCAAATAACGAGTCCTGAAGAAAACCCCCATTTTATCATCATATATGAAGTGTGGCTGTGTTTCTGGTTGCCACATCTCTTGCTCTGTGTTTGCTCAGATTCTGCAGCCCAGTAAGCACAGTAATGGCAATGCTAATAAGAAGCCATGGGGGTTTATAGGAACAACATGCTGATAACAGGTTAAGGCTTGTATTAACTGAACAGCCTCAGGACCTGTCAGACTTTGCCTAGACTGTGTTGTCTGATCTTGAGCTTATTTTAGCTTGTTCATTAGTTATAGCAGTAAATTGCCAGAATGACTATTCTAACCTTGTGCAATTGTATAGTTCAGCATCTAAAGAATTTACACCACATATGGCAACAGTCTAAACAAAGCGATAGTTTTGTAAGCAAAGCTGCGGACAACTGAGAAGAGGAAGAATGATCAGACAGATTGTCTGAAAACATGTAAAACTAACTCCAAAATACCCAAGACTAAGGAGGAAGAAACACTGACTGTTTTTAACCCACAAAAATTGCATGAGGTACAATGGCTGCAGGTTCCCTACTGGCTGTATACGTCATTCCTTTTCTACCCCACCCTCCAGAAGTCTCTCTTAAATTAGCACATCTCAGAGAAACTGTAGTTTGTTCTCCATTTAGATGATTTAAACTGCTCCCAATAGCAACCTGAACAAGAACAAGTAGGCAGGCTGCCACTCTGCTTTTGCCTTTTAGCAGAACTGAGGAAAGAGCATGGGCTCTTTTGCCCAAAGCATGGGCAAAAAAATGCAACAGCTGTGTCACTCCACAGAAGGGCGTCTCCTGTGGAAGAATCATTATGAGGCCTTATGTTATTTATTATCTCCATTAATGACTTTGAAGTAAACACAAAATATAAATATAACACTGCTAATCATAAGACTGAGCGGTGCGGTTGACAAGCCTTGCGGCTGAACGGGATGCCATCCTGGGGGATTTGAACAAGCTTGAGGAATGGGCCTGTGTGAACCTCATGAGGTTGAAGAAGGCCAAGTGCAGGTTCCTGCACCTGGGTCAGGGCAATCCCTGGTAGCAATACCGGTTGAGTGGAGAACAGATTGAGTAGCCCTGACGAGACATACTTGGGGGTGTACGTTGATGAGAAGCTCAGCATGACCTGGCAATGTACACGTGCAGCCCAGAAAGCCAACTGTATCCTGGGCTACATCAAAAGAAGTGAGACCAGCAGGTTGAGGGAGGTGATTCTCTCCCTCTATTCTACTCTCATGAGACCCTACCTGGAGTATCGTGTCCAGCTCTGGAGCCCTCAGCACAGGAAAGACATGGACCTGTTGGAGTGGGGCCAGAGGAGACCGCCAAAATGATCAGAGGGCTGGAACACCTCTCCTGTGAGGACAGGCTGAGAGAGTTGAAGTTGTTCAGCCCAGAGAGAGGGCTCTGGGGAGACCTTTTTGCAGCCTTCCAGTATTTAAAGGGGGCTTAGAAGAAAGATGGGGACAGACTTTTTATCAGGGCCTGTAGCGATAGGACACAGGGTAATGGTTTTAAACTTAGGTTTAGACTAGGTCTAAGGAAGAAATTTTTCACAATGAGTGTGGTGAAACCCTGGCACAGGTTGCCCAGAGAGGTGGTAGCTGCCCCATCCCTGGAAGCATTCCTGGTCACGTTGGACAGGGCTCTGAGCAACCTGATCTAGCTGAAGCTGTCCCTGCTGACTGCAGAGAGGTTGGACTAGATGGCCTTTAAAGGTCCCTTCCAAAAAGACATGGACCTGTTGGAGTGGGGCCAGAGGAGACCGCCAAAATGATCAGAGGGCTGGAACACCTCTCCTGTGAGGACAGGCTGAGAGAGTTGAAGTTGTTCAGCCCAGAGAGAGGGCTCTGGGGAGACCTTTTTGCAGCCTTCCAGTATTTAAAGGGGGCTTAGAAGAAAGATGGGGACAGACTTTTTATCAGGGCCTGTAGCGATAGGACACAGGGTAATGGTTTTAAACTTAGGTTTAGACTAGGTCTAAGGAAGAAATTTTTCACAATGAGTGTGGTGAAACCCTGGCACAGGTTGCCCAGAGAGGTGGTAGCTGCCCCATCCCTGGAAGCATTCCTGGTCACGTTGGACAGGGCTCTGAGCAACCTGATCTAGCTGAAGCTGTCCCTGCTGACTGCAGAGAGGTTGGACTAGATGGCCTTTAAAGGTCCCTTCCAACCCAAAGATTCTATGCTTCTATGATAAAATGCAGAAGAAAAATACAAAAGCACAAAAAATAAGGGTAAGGTTGCTGTTTTGTTTAACTTAGTGTAGATTGTTAGTAAGTAAAAAGCCTGAGTTCAATGAAGCCCAATGGAAACTAAGCAATCTCAGAAGAAGTGGCATAGTCTGTACCTGCTCAGTGAGGATCCACATGTAGGAAAACCCATGTCCAAAGAGAATAAGGAGTCTGTAGTGGATGTTTAACTGGGTAAGAATCCCTAGGTTAATGCTGATTTTCTTTCTTTCACTCTATTTTTTATTTTTTCCCCTTCCGAAGATGTTATTGAAAAACTGGAGAGGATTCAGGGGAAATAAAAATCAGAAACTGCAGAAAATTGCAGTGAGTTTTTTTAACTTTGATAGGTGACTTCATTACAGGCAAGGAACTTCATACAAAGAAGAAAATAGTGTGTTAAGAGATCTTTTGCAGGGAAAGGTATACCAAGAGATGCATTAGTCATACCCAGGATTTGAAGATCAGTTCAAGAGTGGTAATATGAATTTATGGCCTGTGAGATGCAGGAAATAAAACTAAGCCTAGGATTAATGTAAACTGATTTTAACTACCTTTGTGATAGAAGTAGCTGGTTTAAATTAGCTCTCTAGGCTCCTGCAATAGTCATGAAAGAGTCGGGTAGCTCCACTGGGTGAATTATCAAATGAGGCTGGACATGTATCATAGAGTGGAGACAACCGTCCTCTGCATACCTTTCCATCAACAGGGAAGAGGGGGAACCAAGTGACCAACTTAGGCTAGATGCTTAATTTAGATGGTTAATAGGCATATGAGAGAAATCCTGTTCAGAAAAGATACACTGGGTTTTTTCATCTTTAACTCAGGGAATTTGTGTGTAACTGAAGCATTACCTTTTAAAGCTTTTAAAGGACCTTTGAAGTGCATCCTTCTCTTCAGGTATTAGTTTAATGAAGCAACTCTTGTCTAGAACTCCTCATTCTCCTAAGTATGGACAGCTTATTGAAGAGAGAAACAGCTTCTTATGGACAGCAGCAGCATACCTGGTTCCTAAAATTGCACAGAGATTTTATAACCTCCAGGAAAGTTGTATGCTCAAGCAAAGCATAATGGGCAGATAAAGACACAGAAGAATAGAACTGTATGTATAATCTTTACTTCTCATTCAGTTACTGTTAGGATATGATAAACTGCATGTAACTGTTTGATTTTTACATTCTCTTACCACAGAGAAAAGAGTTTGATTCCTACAAAAAATCCCAGACCAAGAGTTGTTCTTCAAGTCAGTCAGAACTCTTTACTCAATTACCAGGTAGGTAGGGGAGATTGACAGCCAGGATGAGCCACAATAAATACAAAAAAACTCAAAAATATTTAAATACCATAACTCAACAGTGTGATTGGTGGTCTTCCTAAATAAATGAAACATTAGAAACTTGGAGTAAAGCTGGGCAAGGGTAAAAACATTTTTTTAAAAAAACACTTTTTTTTAAAAGTAAGGACAAAGCACCCAGGATCATGTTTAGATTGTTTATTTTAGTCCACTGATTTACAAACTGCACTGTATAGAAGAAAAATTTCCACTGACTGTGAAATGCAAAATTCATAAACCAAGCAAAGAAGGATTTGGAATAGCCTAATATTTAGGACAGTATTCTAGAAAATAAGTAACATGAACTGGGAGTTCAGATTAGTCTTCCATTCCCTGAAAGGATATTTTATTTACCAGAGAACTGCAAAAAAAGAGCACTCAGCACCAGGATGTGCTGAGATATGTTACTGGTTCTATATGTGAATGTAGCACTGAGGATTGCTCAGTCTGAGGTAGATTGATGCTTTATCCTAACGACTAAGTGCTGCCAGTAGCAGGTGGAATGGAGACCAAGTATTCCTAATTGTTTTCTTAGAAGAGACCCCATAAATTTCAGCCAACTTCCAATTTAAGCAGAATATTCTCAGTGGGACTCTTGTTTTCAGCCTAGAAACTGAAATTTCCCAGGAAATAGTACCTGCAGTTCTCTGTTTGGGCTTTTGTGTGGGCAGAGGCAGGGAAGAGGGATTATAGCTTTTTGGATCTGAGAAATTTCTTGTGAGTTTTTCTTTAGATAAATAGGAGAAGTTGAGTCTTTAGGAACCACAGCCTGGTACATTTCCCAGAGCTCACCTGGCCTTATAGAAGTAATTTAAATAAATAAATAAATAAATTGTAAGAAAAATCTCTTGATGTGCATCTCTTTCACACTGAAGCAAGGGCAACTGTGATGGGTGAGCAGTCAAACATTGCGGTATTTAGCAACTCTAGGCAGGTTTTCATTCCTAGGTATATTTCAACTGTATGAGAGCTCCAAGTCTTGGACATATTTTAACCATAATACAATTTTTTCTTCAAATATATTCCTAATCTCTATGTGAAATTCATATATAGATATTACTTTCTAAAATTTTTATCTGCCTTTTTATTTTTACAGCCTGTCCATTTTATTTTTACATTTGGTGCTTCCTTTAAGAAATTCTTTTTCTAAATTTCCACTGGTGAGGGCCACCTTATTCACACAAAGGAAAATATTCAAGATATCCATATTCATAGGTAAGAAGCAAATATGATAGTAGTAACAAAAAGCAGATTCATGTATCCTGTAGGAGATAAGTTATCCATGGCAGTATTTGGAGTTACAACATTTGTCTGTAAATGATTTCCAGAAATAAAAAAAAAAAAAAAAAAGGGAACTATTTCTTTACAGATTTGGGTGTACCATCTCTGTTTATCAGCTTTAAAAATTTAGGATATGGGAGCTTTTTTCTGCTGCATTGATATAAGACTGTAACGTTCAGAAATCTTGGTGGAAGGGAAACTTCTGATCTCCAACCTCCTGATCATGGCCCTTCTTTGCACAAAGTGAGGTTCTGTCTTTTTGCTCAGAAATGCAGCGAGGCAGGCATGAAAACAAAGAACAGGACCCTGTTCATGTGATGGCCAACGTGGAGGTCATTCCAGGTGATGGCGAAATTGTTCCCTCCTCCCGGTCAGGATTTCTCTATGTACTTCCTGATTTGGTCAAACAACAGTTTCAGCAAAAGTCATAAGAGAGTTCAAATTACCTCATTAAAATCTTAGTGTTGTCCCAAATCTGGGTTCTTCCACCTGGTGTGCAGAGAGCTGAAAAACACACAGAGCTGAGATATTTACTTTTATTCCAAAGCCACGCAGAGCTGGGTGCTAGGTGGTAGGCGCACAAAGCCAGCACGCCTCAGTTAACACACAGAGAATATTTATACATTTCGAGCAACAGTTATCAGTATTTATTTAAAAGTTGGCTCCATCACCCTTGTTCCCATGGATTCTCACGTCTCCACTTTAAGTCACAGCATCCTTTTTTCCTAGGCATGCTCAGTGAGGAAGGGGCTTTTGTGAGGAGGGGACTTTCTCTGCCCAGGGCAGGTTTCTATTACGCCAATTATATGTTAATTAGATGTTAATTGGGATAGTTCACTCAAGGTTCAGTAGCTGTGTTTCTTCTGTGGTTATCTTGTTCCTTCCCTCAAGGTTACACCTTGTTAACTGCTCACAGAGACTAAACAATACCCCCAGCTTCATTCCTCACATAACTTCAATGTTAGCACCTTAGTTTTCCTTTCCATTGCAACCCAAAATGTCCCGTGAAAATTTTCGGAGTGCTAATTTTCTGTCTTTTCCAAGAACAATTATATTAGAAGACCTAACCCGAACTGTCATCACCAGATAGTAATTCTGCTGTTGACTTCAGCTAGGGGACTATTTGTGTCTTCCTCCAGTAACACAGTCCACTAGAACTCCAGTACCATCTCATCCTTACATTATGCTTGTTTGGAAGTAGAACATGGCAGTTTCTTCCTCCTTTCATATCCATCATATTTCCAATTTGGCTTACCGCTTTCTATGAAAACCTTGGGAAATACTTGCTTACCAGTACATAACAGAGGTGTATTTTTTTATTCCCAGGATCTAAGATAAATTTACCAGGAGGAAGGTAACTGAAAGACAGTCTAACTGGTGGAATCAAGGGCAGTGTTTCCTAGTTATATCTCAGCTCCTCACCAGAAGAAGAGAAAGACCTGAAGTCTTTCACCACAGTTTTCCTTCCTGGATCTTCTGGGAAGCAAACTCTGGTGTGCAAGCCACTGGGGTCCAGAGCATGCTCATGGAGGGCCTGGGACAGGCGAGATGCAGCCTTTGTCTCCCTTCACACAGAGCTGTCCCAATTATTGAAAGCACTTTTGTGCATATATAACTTACGAGGTGCCTTTGCAGTGTTCCCATCATTGGGTTTAAAATCTGCCACCCTGAAACACTGGTATTTCCTAAAGACTAGGCTTAAAACTAGAGCAGAGTCCGTCTGGAATGCAATTAAGACCTCAGAGCTGCAATGGTAACTTGATCTGACAACATCAGGAAAAGTCAGCACTGGCTTTGGAACAAGGAACTCCCCACACTCCCTCCTGCTTCTCCCTGAAAGCCAGCAGCATCTGGGACATTGCCGCATGAGCGCAATTCGATATAATAACAAAGGTGTGCAAAGTCATATAAATCCGAGGACAACTTTCAGTCATGATCATCCCTCCAAAGCAACGGGTTGCGTCAGAAATTTTTATTTTCTCTGGAGGAAATAATAATAATTAATAATAATAATAACAACAACAATAATAAAAAAAACAGCAATAACAATACAAAATGTTCTGACTTTCCAAATGTAGCTGTGCTTGTGCTTTTTTTTTTTTAATAAGAAAACCACATTCCCCTGATGATAGACCTGCTGAATATTTCTTTCCTTTAGCAAAATCCTGATGAACTGACATTTCAGGTTCATGCAAACAAATTCCCTATAGGATGAAGTTATGATTTATATCACTATTAATATTGCACTTGGATGTGGAATTGCTACTTCAAAAGATTTCACCTCATTTTGGTGAGCATGTGTTTATCTGCAAATCAGCTGCAACTCCCCTAACATTCTTCTCCTTTTTTCGTGAGGAGAAACAGTTAGAAAAATTAAAATAAAATCTATTAACTGCTTGTTACTGCGGGGGGAAATAGCATTGCATCCAAGCTCACATCTGCAACCATTGATTCTGAAGTAGTGACTGACAGCACCCAAGTGACTAAGTAGGTTATAACAAGCTAGCTTCAGGCTGCAACAGCCAGCGGAGTGCAGAGGAGAAACATTGGCCTCTAAACTTGTCTTAAGTCAAAGAAAAGGCAGGAGAAAAGGAAAGAAAAAAAGAAAGATGGAAGAAAGAACCCTCTGCCAACAGTCATTGTCCCTGTTCTCTTGTTCAGCAGCAGCAGCTTATAATTGCCAGCTTGTTTAATTCATAGTTCTATCTTGAGGGGACAAGAAAGAAAAATCTTTGTAACAGATAGCAATAAAAGTATTTTTCATCTCATCATTCACAAACACATGTGTTTGTATATGAAAGCTATGCCTTCATGTATCCACGGCATAACACGGACCCAGACAGGCAGAAGCAGCCACAGCACAGGGACATAATCCAAACGAACGCCACTCCACTGCGTAAAGACCCGTGTGCACAGAACAGCATACGATACGCAGCTGAATGTACTCTGCCCAGATGGACATCAGACTGGAGCACATTCAAACACAAAAAACATATATTTTCTGCAAGAACTTTGCGCTTCTGAGACTTTGTTTCTTCCTTTTAGGTCACTCCTTTCCCCAGCTCTCTGCAACAGCCATGAAATGTTTTTTCTCCCACCCAAAACCCAAAGGCTTTGCACTTTCACTGTCATACAAATTATATTGCTCCTTCATGTCTAAGCACTCAGCGTAAATGCAAATATATAATATCACAACATGAGGCAAATCCACACTTCAGGACACTTAAAATGCCATTTTAAAACTAAAGTCCTGATGACTCTGAGGCAATGATTTCTATTATTGCACTGCTGCATTGTGGTGATTATAGTTTCACTGTAGGTCAGGCTGCAGGAGACTCACACAAGCAGAAAATCTGTTCATACAGCATCATTCCCCAAAATGCTGGCAAGTCTCAGTGAGCTGAAAATGTTCTTCAATTTGTCCCAGTGCAGAACAGGAAATTGTCTGAAGTCTAGAAAATGTTCAAAGCTAGCAAATTATATTCCCCACTTTCTTTTCCTTAAAAATGAAGATCCTTGATAGACCACTTAATTCTACTTCAACGGACTCAGGCTCCCAGCTAGAGATCTATTGTATTCGATAAAGCTCTGGCTGAGGCCAGGTTTTGCTTACAATTTGCATGATTCACAGATTTTAAAGGCAGAGGGGACAATGAGATCATTAAAAGTGACTTCCTGAATACTGTAAGTCCTTATTTCCAATGGAATACCTCCACATCAAGCCCACTAAAATATCTTCCTGTCCTTATGTAAACATTCCTCTTCTTTTTCTAACCTTGCTCAAAACTTAGCTGCTTCAAGAGATGCTTAATCTTCCAGAGAGTCGTCCAAGCTTGATTTAAAGGCATGAAGACAAAAAAGAATCCACTTTTTCCCTTAGCAGTTTGTTCCAGTGGTTAATCACCTGCACTGCTAAAAAATATTGTGCTTTATTTCTAATTTGTCTGGCTTCAGCTTCAGACATCGTCTCTTGTTATGCCTTACTCTGCTAGATTAAAGAGCTTTTTAGTAGTTAGTGTTTTCTCCCTGTGAAGGTACTTAGACACTCTAATCAAATCACCTCTCAATCTTCTTCTTGATAAGGTAAATAGGTAGAGCTCTTTAAGTATCTCACTGTAAGTCATTTTCCATGGGTCTTAAATAATTTTTGTAGTTCTTTTCTGCATCTTCCCTGATTTTTCATCATTGTTTTTGAAAGATGAGCATTAAGAGTATTAAAAAAAAAGAAATTATACAATCTCTTTTATCTTTGTCATATATAAATGTTAAATCAGTCCCTATTCCTACTCATCTGTTTAGACAGTCAGGGATTGCATTAGCTTTTTCTCATTATAGCAACAGCTTGGAGGATTTGCATTGGCTTGTTTGCCCACTATAGCCCCTATAAGCAGAGCTATATTTCCTACAGTACGGTACAGTCCTCTGTTTCGTAGGTCTGCCCTTCATTTGTTTGACTTACATTTATTTCTTTACATTACGCCAGAAAGAAGGCAAATATTTTCACGCACACTTAGCAATCCTGTTGGAGCAATGGTGTTTCAGTGACACTCTCCTCAGTAAAAAAATCACTCCTCAGTTAAAAATCAAAGCTTTAACAACAACAACAAAAAAGGACTTTTTTAGGGGTGTAAAACCACTGCACTAAATGAACGAGAATCTGTGAAATATCAGAATAATAATGAAGAGTACAAGAACAGTGATCAAATGTTAGTGGTTTGTTTATATTTATTTTTCTACTTGCTGTTTGGTGACATGTAGGGTAGGACTTATTTACCCACATTTAGGCAATTTGAGTAAATATCTTGTCTACAGTAGTCATCATACCACCCTCTAAATGGATGGCGAGACACAAACCTCTACCTGGAAAAGTCATCCTACCATCTTAAACACTATTTCAGGATGGAATGAAAGGCCCTCTAAAGATGCTTACCCTTTTCTATTTACAACAAAATTGTTTTACATTATTACTTTACATTAATCACCTAATTTTCAGATGGCTAAAGTTAGGTGAGGTGAATCCTATTCGTATTGCCTTCTGGTTTAATGTTTCTGTGAACTGTTAAAAGTACTATTTATCATTACAGAGATGGTTGCTATGTAGTAATGGGTGACATGGAGCATGAAATGTGTTTAAAGTGTTCTGACAATTGAAAGGAGCAATATTACTCTGTGAATTCAGAAGCAGATTGTAGTTTTAAGGCAAAAAAAAAGGCCATTGTATCCAATTCCAGAACTGGAAACTCTTTCATTACCTTACCAACGATCCAGTTATCCGAAACACTGTAAAAACAGTGGTCATCATACCTGCAGAGGAGTGCGAATTATTCACTATGGGTCCTTCTGGCAAATTAGGGAACACTAATGGGTGGTCTGATGGTTAATTTACAGACAAGACAATGAAGAATCTAGTAGTTAACTAAAATAGAAGTTGACAAGGTAGGTAAAGAAAATGCATATAAAGGAAATTAGACGGTTAGAAGCTACTAAGCAAAGTAATATGTAAACTGGTGTATAAATGAAGTCATAAGAAATGTTTTAGTGGAAAATAGACACTGCTTCCAATTACTACATTGACCGGTATGTCATGGCTTGGACATTGGTGCACATGACCGGTCCTACGAAAAGCAAAAATTTTCAGTCCTAGGTGAGATGAAGAGAAATAGCTGAAATGTTATGAACAGCTTCAGAGCACTTTTTCAAATGCTTGAAGGAAGTCAATATTTCACTTCCAAAAAAATTGTGATTGGCTCTCAGATTAATTTAGGTCTTTTGTATTTTTATTAGCTTCAAATCCATACCTTTGATTAGTTGTCAGTCACAGCTTGCTTTGCTTTCATGACCTCTAAACCCTTTCTATAGTGTACCACAACTAGGCATGTAAATTTTCTGGAAGTTTTGATGATATGAAGAAATAAATTAAAAAACTCACACATCACTTTTCTAGAAAAAATGGAGATGGGCAAACTACAATTATTAGCAACAGTCAGTTGTTCAGTGAAACTGGGGTGTAGTTATTCCTTCAACAAATGGAAGTGCATTGTTCATAATTCAGTAACTTCATAGAAAGGGTAAGCAGGATACTTATTGAATGAATAAATATAATATCATTTACCTTTGAATAACAAAAAATGTACCTAATATTAAACATGAATTTGTTCTGCACACAGCAGTAGTATTCATTACATCTTCTTTCAGACATTGAAAAGGATTAGACGTCTAATCTAAGATAATTTTCTAGACTATGAGCATAAAATAAGGGGAATATTTCCCATCTCTTCATATTTTTATAACCAATACAGTAATATGACACGGATTTAGTATGTTGTTACTTGCCACCCCTCCCAAAGTCAGGAAAATTAATATGATAATTATGTGTGTAACACATACATATGACTATATATCTACAGTAGAATCACATAAAGAGTCTGCCGTGATATGGAGTGCTGTAACATACAGAAGCTGTAATAGAAAATATTGCCATTTTTAAAATAGAGCTGAAGTGCAACTTCAATATTACCATTACGGATGTTGTCCTAAAAAAAGTATTTTCCATTCTAATGAAAGTATTTTACATAACCTTTTTCATTGTTACTGCTTTCATTTTAGACTATGAAACATATTGGAAAAACAAATGAGGCTTTCATATGTTTTCAATCTTCTGTTTTGTTTTGGTTTTGGTTTTCTTTTTCTTTTTTATATCATTTCCCCGCATGCTATCCCTGAACAAAAACTCACTTATGAAAGTTTATCTTATTCTTTCATATCTTTTTGAGACACATGCAGTCTTTACAGGCAGCAAGGACAAAATACAAATACGCAAACAGAGATAGGTAGCTGAAAGTTGAAAGTTATGTTGATTAAAATCTAAATTCTTTTAGTAGAAAGCAAGTCATATAACCTACCAATCTCTGTAGAGTCTGTTTCAGAGTACTATTCATCTAACCACTGGATTGCTTCACCACACATTTTATTTTCGTTGAACTTCAGCTTTCCATATCTTGCAGGATCCAGCCTCATTCCATTTTTGGTGCATGCGTCTTTCATATATTTGTGGATGGTTATTATAAATAAGCAGCAGGGCTTTAGGAGAACGAATCTTGTCAGATGAACTCGATTGCTTGTTTATGACAGAATTACAAAATTAGTGGCTGAAGGGAATGCATTTGGCATAATATATTTGGACTTTAGTAAAACATTTGATACCGTGTCTCAAAAAATTAGTTTAAATTGGCTGAGATATGAACCCAGCTTCATTTATTGAAAACTAACTGAACACCCATAAAGCAGGAGTAATAGTAAGTGGCACTGAACAGAGATGTCTGGGATTCAGAAGGCCAGCCAATATTGAACTTCTTCATTAAATGTGCATGATGCTGCGATGGAAGGTTGTACAAAGACAAAGAAAAAAGACACGGTCTAAGATGAGTAAAAGGTTTGGGAGAGAATAACTACTACTCATTTACAAGGAATTGTAATTGATTTCTCTCTTTACTTTCATGAAAATATTTGGAATATATATTATTGTTGAAGGAGCCAGAATATAATCACTATTATAAACTTTCCTTTTCCCCTCTTTTTTGTAAGTATACCCAGCACTATATACATTGTATTTTATGTTACGCATTATCTATTGAATATTACATGACAGGACCTCACATCAACTAAGAATTAGCTGTGGATCTTGCTAAATCTTTCTTTAAGTTTTTAATCCTCAAAGAAAATCAAAAGAACTCTAACTGTGAAAAAGTTAAAGTTAATTAGAATAAAGACTAACTCCATGATTTTCCCGGGGATCAAAGTAAGGTCAACCAACCTGTAAATATTTAGGTCATTCTTTTGGCCTTTTTTAAAGGTGGATTCAATATTTACCTTCTTCCAGTCATTGAGAACTTCATCTGATCACTACAGCCTTTCACAGATGATACAGAGGTTCCTGCAAGTATATCAAACCAACCGACTCAGCAGCCTTGGATACAGCACGTGTGGTCCCATGTTGCTGTGTGGGTCAAGATCCCTCTCTCTGAAGTTACTGCAGCATTTAAATTTATTTGTGTTATATCCCTAAATGTTTGCCTGGTTCAATGGGGAAGGCAGATAATCTGATCTATTATGATACAGTATATCACTATCTGGGCCAAAATTAGTACCTTCAGAATTTACAAGATTACACAGATGTAACAATATCATTATATCCTATTACTATATCCTATTACTGTATCATATATATGGGTAATGATCTTAAACCAATCTAGAGTTTTGCAATGTGTGAGATGCAAACGCTTTGGCTTAGCAATATTTCTCTTCTCTTAGTTCTTTTTATGCCCCAACTTGCTGCTCATTCTCTCTCTCCTTCATATTATATTGTAAGCTCTTTGCAACAGGGCCTGTTCATTTGCATTTGCTCTACAATGTGCATGTCATGCTTGAGAGGTACTGACTCTTCTGGTATACATGAGCGCTAGCTACAAGCACTGTCTCTGTTAGATGTACCTGAATTGAACTGTCAAATGGTAAATAGTGTCTGTGGCAAATAGGCTAACTGTGAGTGGCAAAGAAGCCCTGGAGATTGATGAATAATAAATAACAGCTCCCCTTTCTTTGTTAGCAGTATGTCCTTGTTCACCTGGGCTCATGCTGGGCAGATGGTAAGTGCTGAGAGTGAGTTCCACAATGTTGGCATGTGGGTGGAGGGGATGTCTTCGCATAGGGAGACTTAATGTTAGTTTAGTCTTTATGTCTGTGCAGGGCACACCTTCAAAGGGGCTGAGGCTCAATCTTCTTTTTCCCTTTGCCATGTTTTTGCACTGACAGAGAAAAATAAAATGAGGACTGGTCAGACCACAGGGTGATTTCACTTCAGATTCTGCACTGCTAAATCCAGAAATCACTGAAATTTGATTAAAAAAAAAAAAAAAAAAATGGGAGTTCTTACTGATGTTGGTAAAATGTAAAGTATTCTCTCTTTCACTTTTTTCCATATATTTGATGAAGTTGTTCCTGAAATTCTTAACAGGTATATTTTCATCTTTTTATCTGTACATGTGTTTATGTTTATCAATAATCAATAGGGAAAACACTTATCCAAAAAGTCCTTTACCAATAAGTGATTCAGGTGGTTTTTAGTCTATTTAATTTTGATGAAGTGGTCAGTAGTAAATCAAACAGTAACTTGGTGAACAAAATAAGGAAGCCTATTGCTCTGGATGAAATTCTGACATCCCGACAGTCATCATTGGGTTTTGGATCTACAGAAATGTTATGCATAACCATATAAAATTTATTTAATCACCAAAGTTTTCTACCTATCCAAGTGTAGTGATTACTTGATCTTTTAACTAGTACAACTAACATCTGATTTTCTGAGCCTGTGGGTCACTCTCATCTATTTTATTTACTTACTCTTTCATTGGCGATGAACCATGATGCTGTAATGGCATTAATAAAAAAGAAATTGAATGTGTGATTGAAAAATGGTCTCCAGCTTTGAAAATAAACATGTCTGCTTTGCCTGAGTACTTGTATTCACTATCTGTTGGAGACTATTATCCAGTCACAACATTCAATTCCAATGACATTACGGGGTAAATTCTCATCTTCATTTCCAGCAACTTACAAACGTTTGTGCTTAAGTTGTTTGAACAAAGACAGGCATGTGAAAATCAAGGGCCAATGAAATGAAACGACTCAGAATTTCAGCCACAACTCTACAATAAGTTTTACTGCAATGTAGACAATTCCTTATAGCAATTCAGGCTTTGACACTCAGTAGTGAACATGGTGGAATCCTACTATAACTCAAACTATTAGCTCCTCTCTTTTTGCGGGCCTACAGGTCCTTAATCTTATGATGTATTTGGTTGTAAGAAACATATTTCTATGTACCTGAGAGGTCTACAGCTCTGCAGACCTGCAGGTAATATCACACTCCTGAAGTCTGTTTAGTCCCTGACACCGGTGGCAGCTTTGTAAAAAAAGGCTACAATCTAGCCCCAAATGTAGCGTAATGTCACTGTGACTCTTGCATTTTAAGGCAGCTAATATTAGCTTCTTAGAATATCTTAGTGCAGGAGGACTGGGATACTTGATAGAGATGTGGTAACTACAGTTTGGTTGTCTTGAGGAAGAGCAGGAAAGACAGGCTGATTTCCCACATAAAAGGTAAATATACTAGCTCCTTAAGATTGTATAAGGGCATTTTCTGATTATTCAGTTAAATCAAAATTGTGGTCATGGCTCCATAGTACATAAAGTCCAATTATGCAATTTTATGAATAACTATAGTGAGCTTCACCAAGGTTCATATTTAGGGCAATATCTGATTTACGAATCTTGATGGAGACTGACATCAAATAAATGCAGTTGGTCAGCACAGACAAGACAGACACTTCCTGCCACATAAAGTAGGCAAAGTCCCGGTCAACATGTGATCTTTTATTGGAAAAGTAAAGGCACTGTTAGACTGAGAATGTTGATTACAGGAAAAGAGAAAAAACGCATTATATACAAGTAAAGCCAAGAATTTATTGTTACTGCAGTTGAGATCTTTGAAGTCTGGTCATTATTAGCCCAGACCTAATTGTACAGAAAAAGGAACAGTGATGCAGTTAAAATTGTTATATGCACTTCTGAGTTTCCACCCCTTTTCCTGGTGTTACACTTACCCTTTTCCTCAAGGTCCCAAGGTCAGTGGTTTCATTCTGGTGGTGGTAGTGGCAGCAGGGGCTACGGTGATTTTTCAGCATTTGAAGTTCTTAACTGGGAAGAATATCATGCTAATGTTGATAGTTTCTTCTTCCTCCTCACTCTAGAATCCATATGGGGTCATTTTTACATATTGCCAAACACATTTTTACACCTTGCTCTTTCTTCATTGGTCTGCACCTTCACAGTAGACCCAAATGTACTATATATGTTCCCTTTTATGAACATTACGTATTATTTTGTTGTTGCCTTTGTTACCCCTAAAACTGGTTTTGCCCAGCGCAGGTATGTTTGTCATTAACTGACCGTGGATGAGTTAATAGCCGTGGGGTCTCCAGTGGCCCTATATGCTCTATCTTTTATCAGTCCATGCCTGTACTTCTCTGCACTGCATCCAATGTCCCCACTTCTTAAGTCTTCTGCTGTGATACCAGGTCTGTATTTTCCTACACTATGTCATTGTGTCACTGATAAATGCCTCATTCTACATAAAATAACTGCAGATTACTGCTATCTATATATAACTGTGGTTGTATCACACAAAGGTAAAGAAAAGCAAAGCGAATCAGCCATAGACACCTGGTCAATTAGACAAAAAAATGCATTTACAGCTAAACCAAATAAAACAGAGCCACAGCCAGCTCAAGAAAAGATTGCTAAATCTAAGATCAGACAGTGCAGGCCTTGCTAACCCCAGACTTCAGGGTTCAGACCTTGCAAACTCATGACAAACCATGTGGCCTGCTATCAGTCATGTCAATGCAATATTACAGGGCTACCACTGTTAGAGCACCAAGGCTGAACTCAATGCTGCATCGAAGGTAGGCATGTAATTTCAAGTAGTTGTGTAGACGTACTCAGCAATTAATGGAGTAGGGATGTCTGAAGGAAGTTCATCCATTTCTGAGGTAATGTCTTAGTAACTAAGAAGCTGAGATCGACCAGTCTGTGGAGCTGTCTCTGTTTCTGTTGACCGTAGCAGGAACTTATTTTCCTTGCTTACATATTTAGATACTGGGTCCAACTTGTCCGGATGTCTGCAATCAAATGAGGTAACTCATATCCAAATTTTAGGCAAGCAAGTTGTTAGGACAGGATTTTGAGAAACATTAACATCCTGCTTTATTGCCTCCGTTTGTTTCTAGATTTGGCAGACTAATTCTATTCTAAATAAGACTTCCCTTCTTGAGTTGTGTTTTGTGATGGTGTTTTGTCAGAGGTACGATATCTGACAAATAAGTAGTGGAAGTAATGTCAGTATCTAATGGAATCAGAAAACGTTTAATAAATGGATTTGTTTCCATTACCTTTTCTACACATTGTTTCTTTTTTTATACTTTGTTTTGTTTATTTGTATAAATTATAAGGTCTTCTGGGAAAAAGTCTTTATTTGTTTCCATGGCATTATATTATCGTATCCTGTTTATGGTTTAAGACCCTAAATGTTACAATAATAAGGACTATTGTTATCATATCATCATGCTTTCTAAAATTGCTCCTTTTTAAAATTCCTAGCAAAATGTTGGCTGAAATGGCTCTATACACAGTGCTATTGTATCCTAGCATTTCAAACACTTTTACTGTGACTTTCAGAACGCAGAACGAAGCTACAATTCGTATTCTGAGATTTCTACTGGATGTACACTGTTGAATACGAAAGTTGATCACATGTCCTACAAAGATTCATTTACAAAAAAATTCACAGGGTCACTTTTAGCAAATTCAGTAGGATCTCTAAAGAGGACAAGGGAATCAAACCTCTGTTTTATATCCCAGCTGCATACGTAGTTTGTTACCATCATTCTGTTTTATCCCAGATGTTATCTTCTCCAGAAAAAGTATATTCACTTCTCACCTGTGTTTTGTCAATGACTGCCCATCTTGGGTATATGGCTGAATTTCACTCCTAAAAAATTCTCAAGACACAGAGAATAATAACTAACAAATGCATCCCATTTACACTAACAAATGAACAGATCATTCATCTCTGGGAGCTTGTGCATATGGACTATTTAAATTGTCTTCACTTGATATTATAAGAAATATCATTCTTAATTCACTTGGCATTTCATTATTTTGTTCTCCTAAATAAATGAATTCTGAAAGGTTACAGTAGAGATTCCTATCAAACATCTTATCGGGCAATGAAGAGAGAATGAAAAAAAGCTGCCTATGTACATTGCAAACTCTAATCTAAATGTGTCATTAGATTGTGAACAATTTGTTAATATTGTCCTTGAAAGCAACCTTGTGCTGAAGACATGTAGAAGGTTGCATTGCAGCCTTTATCTGAGCTGGCCTCCAAGCTTACTCATTCTCCGCCTACTTGTGGAGAAATGTATCATTTCGATCTTCATATTCAAATTAACCTAAGGATAAGAAAATGCTTTCAAACAGCTTTGGTAGAAGGGCTTGAAAATACAGAAAATATTCTTTGGAATAGTTTATAAAAATGTGCATGCAGAAAGATCTGGTGGTAATTCAGGTGGAGCGAGAGGGTTGTGGAGTTACTAATCTCAGGGGTTCTAAGTGTAACTGGATCCCGGTTTTCTTTCTGACTGAGATTCATAAAGTATGTAGTTTCCTTTTCTTTGTTATGCTGGCAACTAAAAATTCAGGTTTTAGTACTTCAATTTCCCCTCTGTGAAGCAGGAGACGATATTGCATTTCCTCACACGGCAAAGCTGGGAGTTTGATTATACTTATAGGTATGAGACCCTTATATTCGTAGTGTCGTGGTTTAACCCAGGCTGGCAACTCAGCCCCACGCAGCCGCCCACTCACTCCCCCACAGTGGGACGGGGGAGAGAATCGGAAGGGTAAAAGTGAGGAAACTCATGGTTTGAGATAAAGGCAGTTTAACAGGTAAAGCAAAAGCCACATGCGCAAGCAAAGCAAAACAAGGAATCCATTCCCCACTCCCCGTGGGCAGGCGGGGGTTCAGCCATCTCCAGGGAAGCAGGGCTGCATCACACGTAATGGTTTCTTGGGAAGACAGACGCCATGAATCTGAATGTCCCCCCTTCCTTCTTCTTCCCTCCCAGCTTTATATGCTGAGCATGACGTCATATGGAATGGAATATCCCTTTGGCCAGCCTGGGTCAGCTGGCCCAGCTGTGTTCCCCCCCAACTTCTTGTGCACCCCCAGCCTGCTCGCTGGTGGGGTGGGGTGAGAAGCAGAAAAGTCCTTGACTTTGTGTAAGCACTGCTCAACAATAATGAAAACGTCCCTGTATTACCAACACTGTTTTCATCACAATTTCAAAACATAGCCCTGTACTGGCTGCTATGAAGAAAATTAACTCTATCCCAGCCAAAACCAGCATAGGTGGGAATAATAAAATATTTATAAGTGTGTTTTTTTTACGCTGAAATACACTGCAGAGCGGGAAGACATGCCAATAGGCGAGTTTTGGTGCACCGCGTGAAGTAACATGATGCCTGTGCCTTCCAGTGGTGTTTATACTGACCCTATGCAAAGCCATCACAACTAAACTGGATAAACTACTGGATTAGCCCATGATTTGAAGACATCATGAGCCTTCTTTTCACTATGAACTTGGGTAAGTCATTGGTGGAAACACAGTAGATCACAGCACACCTAGAAACACAGCTGAATTAGCAGGGGGAAATGTATTCCTAGAAGAAAGCTCATTCGGTCTTTCTCTTTCTCATTTGCTCGCTCTTTCTTTCTGTTGTGAAACATTTTTTCCCTGACATCCTGACAGTCGGGGCCAAAGCTTTCAGAATCAAACGTGAACTCATTTTGAAATACCAGCAGCGTTTGAATTTTAAATTAACCTATTTACAATGAAACTATGCCTGCTGATTGCCATCATCTTCAGGAAAATTAACAGTAACGATCATTGGTGTCATAATGCAATTTCCCCGCAAAAATCACATAGGCTTCATTACTGTTTACATAAATTGTCATAAATACCAATTATAGCTGAACATAAAATGTAATGCTCTTTTTTTTAATCATAATCACACAATTGTTCTTCTAATTCATATGCTGAGGGAATAAGGCTTTGATTCAACCTTTGTTGTGAAGGAAATGTTTTGCTGGTAGTTAGTTTCGCTGTAAATGCTTGTTGGCTTATTTTCAAATCCTCTCTCTCACTCTCTCTCTCTTTTTTCCTCTACCCATTTGGATCGTTTTGTCTCTGTCCCCTGTTTGCTTTGCCCTCTAATACACCAAAAGGACCGCGTAGGCGTGCTAATAGCAGATGGGGGAGACGCACTGCTCGTGTCCTCTAGACATCGGGCATCAGGCTACAGAGGAATAAGTATTTCCGGTGGGGATTTATAACATCATTTTGTGCAATTACGTAGAAGACCCCATAAAGGAATAATGTAATAATAAACCTGTTAAAAGCGCAAATTTGTTGCACCAATTTCTCTTTCTCTCATAAGTCAGCAGAACAAAGAGCTGATAAAGGGAACGACATGTTAGATTACTAAATTTAAAAAACAAAGGCCAGAAGAAAGGGTCTGGCTTTATTTTAAGCACATTGTTTGCTACATATATTTTTGAGTAACTACACTGTAACTGTCGGCCGCATGCTATATAAGCAATGCAAGGTAAGTGCTGTGTAATCACAGGATAATTATCTTGTTATTTCTGTCTTCCAGCACGAATAGCAAGTGTTGAACCCAGTTCTGTCTGGAGCTCAGGGCCTGCTGCCGACCACCAAATGCCCTCGCCTTAGTCTGTGTGTGTGAACATATTCATATATATGCATGCACAAATGTACATACATATATATATATCTGTGTGTGGTCAGTAAATGACAAAATCATAATTACATTATAAATTGAGGTTACTCCCTTGAGGAATTTAATTTCTGGAAAGAACAGCTCTTTCTTCTGTATTTAATGGTATGCTTACACCTCTATTAATGCTGTGGCTCAAGTTCCAGTTCCCCATTTTGTAGATTAGGTGGAATTAAGATCAATTTCCAGAGAAGAGAAAGATATAAAATGACTGAATATCATGCAAGATAGTCTGGCACTTGGATAACTTTTCCTAGAGAGAAAGGCAATCAGGTGCTGAAAAAATATTGGGTTTGCTGATGTTAGTCCAGACTTTAGAGCAGACAAATCTGTTCTGAAAGACTAGAGAAACTGCCTTGGAGGTTTTGCTAGTCTGGGTAGCAGTCCAAAATTTTCTTCCCGTGCTTGACATATTCAATATATTTGCTCCCTTATCCACTTTGCCCCCCTTACTAGATCCATGCCAAGCACATCTGTAATGCCTGCACAGAACAGTTGGTTTTTTCCTTTTTTCTAAACAGCCTGGAGCAGCCACATTGTTAATCTTATTCAGTTTTTCTCCTGTGGTATAAATTCTTAGGGTAATCTTGATCTGTGTTTCTTTACAGGAGTTCGATGAAGAGCATTCAAGCATGTATCCCCAAATTATGGGCCATCCATTGTCAGATGGAGCAGATTCATCTGCTGGTATATTTGCCAATATAAAGTAGAAACATTATTTTTCTTTTGACATAATGAATGGTCCCTCTGTAATATGGATAAAATATTTCCAGCAGAGATCCCACCACCTTTTTTTTTCTCCTTTGTTTCTGATTGTATTATTTTTTAGCACTGAACTGAATTTGTAGGTTTCAAATTAAGTAGGTTATTAGTTGCAAATTTGCCAACTGTAGGCGTTGCAAACAAAAAATTAAAGTGATGAAAATTCGGTGATATTTTTAAAAGAAGATAAAATATTTTCTATGACTCCTGCAGTATAATGAATCTGATCCTGCTGCATCAAAGTCAATGAGGATCTCGTTTTTTTCAGGGAACATTGGGTGATTACTACTGGATATGTAAGTGAAGTGTCCTGGATCCTGAAATTTTCACTCCAGACCTATTTTCTGCAAATCTTCCCCGAAGTCAGTGGATGATATAAGGAAATAACAATTCAACCTTTGGTATTTCATTGAGTTGTTGGCCACAATCAAAGTATTTATAAAGCTGTTGCAAAGATGTGAAGCATTCAGCAGTGATGTGTTTAGGTCTGTGAACTTTCCATGATGATATTCTTCTGGGATAATCACCGGACCTGAAAGTACAGGGTAAAGATTCACCTTCTGATGCTGTCTCTAATAAGTGACATTTTGTGTGCATCAGCATCAAAGAAGATATGTATTCCACCATCATCACTGAAAATTTAGGAGAATACATATCGACTACAATAGGGAATGCAGTACAATAATTATTATTGATGAATTTAAAAAAAAGAGAAACCCAATCCGGTGACTTGGTTAAGATCATAAAGAAGACTGTGAAGGAGTCCAAAGTTCTCAGATAATGTTTAACGCTTCAATTTTTCCTTCACAAAACAATAAAATAAAGAAAAACTAATCTTCTCTCTCAGTAGGAAACTATAATTTTGGCCCATCAGCAAAGTGATGTTTTTCCTAAGCAAAATGAAAGTATGGAAAGCACTAAAGTGGCTTGAAAATCCTTTCGTTTTAATAAAAAAAAAATAATCTGGTCATAATTTCTACATAAAGGTTGCTTACACATACCAATATAATATAATATAATAAAATGTATTTTTTAATAAATTTGTTAAACCAGCTGAGTCATTTTTTGGAAAGATCATGTCTTTCTCCATTTTTGCATTTAACACAGACGGACACAGACACACACACAATTCTTTTTGTTACTTTTTCATAGGCTAATACTGATTTAAGTGACTGTATGGAGAGGTCATAAATATTAACTAATCTTATAATTGTTAGACACTTTGTTGATATAAATAACCGTCATGCTAATTTTTCTGCACATAGCTAACTTGCGACTTTGGCTATGGCTGTTACCCTCTTCCATCTCTTGCCACTATTGTCTCAAATAGGAAAGTACATTTTTAGGAATCGCAGTTGTCTATCCCTTTGTGCTCAATATGTTTCTAACACAAGATTCCTTTAAGCTAGATAAGACTGTGTTAAGAAATTACAGCAGCTTAACCTGTATTATGTTTTCTGGTTGTGCAAAATGCCAACATTTCAATCCTGAGGTTTCAAAACAGGTATCTCAGTCTTCTTGTCAGAAGAAATATTTTCCTACCTCCATAATATTTAAATGCAAATGTTTTTACTAGAATAATTGAATAAAAGGTAAAATGTACTTTTTCATTCCTTCCTTTTGAAATGTATAATGAAATAATTTTTGAATTTTCAGTTCATCAAAACTCATTGGTTGTAGTGGCAACAAATGTCTTTGGTGCAAATTTTGACAAAATTATTACTACTACTAAACACTGAAACAAGCTAAAATACTGTAAGAAAGCATTAGGGAAGAAAACCCAAATTTCTTAGAAAAAGTTATCTTTCTGGCTGAGAATAATATTATCTTCAGGAAGGATCCAAAGACTGAAAAGTACAATCACATACTGTTTTCAGTTGATTAGTCATGGTGTGTGCAATAGATTAGTTAAGTAACATAGTATGGCTATAGTGTCTGATTTGAATTCAATAATATACAAGGAATGACAAATAATGAACATAGAAAAAAAAAGAATAACAAATAATAAATTATCTGCACACACAGGGATTTCAAGGTTAATCTAATACAAATTGGAATAATGAAAAGTTTCACTTTTTACTTCAGTAGAATTTGGATCAAACCCATGAGTTATTGTATAAACAACATTAAACATTGATTTCTTTAAATATCTGTTTAATAAGAACTGTTATGAATCAAAGCAAATAAAATAGAAACAAAAGAGGCTGAAACTGCATACTGAAGAGTAACAAAGAGTTTGAGAGTTTGGGGAAATATCTGCTGTTTTTTCCAGTTGCTTTTGTGGTTTTGTTTTTTTAGTTTTAATTTTTGCTAGTATTCAACTATCCCTGTTAATTAATTTTTTAAAATTGGATTCAAGAAATGTATCTGTGGCAGGGATGAGGGTGACTATTCCAAATTTGGAATTTTGATTATTGGTCTAGAAGATGTCATGAAGTTTTTCCTTTCCAAGTTGGGATTTTGCAAGAACAATTTCAGAGGATGTCTAAATGGGAGGATGTCTAATGATTCATTTAAATGCCACACAGTGCACAGTATAGTGCCTAAGGAGATTTTTTGCTGTTGTTGCTAAACATTTCTGAGAATTGTTAAAAAAAAGAGAAGTTACTGTCTTCTCAGTTAATATGAAACTAAATTCTGGAATTGCACATAATGAATGTATTTACAACTTTTTTGTGAGGGATTGAAATTTGGTTTCTCCATTTTGGTGAAGGAGAATGGAAACATGGAAAGAGGGATCTCTGCTATGAGTTAAGAAGTCTCATCATACTAGTTGCCTGTTATTCCAAAAAGGACATATTTTGCTCTGTTGTAATTTACTGTGTTCTTTCTTAATGCTATTGCCTTTGGAAGTCTCTACCTAAACTTCTACTGCACTAAAGTTTTCAGAAAAACCTTATGATTTCCCATATGAAGTTTTTTTATGTCATCGTTATCAGTTAGCACAGCCACTCAGTGGTTATATGTCTATACTCACAGCCAGTATAGAAAGGAGTCACTTCCACATTCAGCATTTTCTGGTAAGAACGACTTTCTTTTCTCATTTACCCTTGTAAAGCAGGAGCACTGTTCCCCTGCTAAAGGTGTTGTCCCAGTCTTTGTCTTCTGAAACTTCCAAACTCCTTCTTATAGCAGATTTTTTCATTAACGTCATACAATGTTATGAGACAGTTGTATCTTACCCCATTTCTGCTGATCAGGTTTTCAAGGGCACACAATATATTCTTTACAGCATTCCAACTTCCATTTGCATTTGTGGTTCCTTCCCATGCTGTGTCTCTAGTCAATATACAAAACATTTCCTTTTTTTTACAAAGCTTATTAACAAAATCATCGAGTAGAATGAGGGTTGAGGCAAATGTTTGAGGAATAGCATGAGCCATCACACACATTGTCACGTGCACATCCCCAGAGTTTGTGGTGGTCCAAGACAGAGAAGCCTCTGGAATAGACTAATGACAGTATGTACTGCTAGTAAGTTAACTTTCTGGATTTGTCTTTAGGTACTTATACCCTGCCAGGATCTAACTTAAATGCATGAAATAGGTGGTTTGAGAATTCCCTGAGTCTTTAGCTGGGAACAGAAATAAAAGTTGTTTCTCATGAGCAGAGAATCTCCTTCTTACTGTAAGCAGCGGAAGAGGTAAAGGAGGGAGCAAAAAGGTACCAGCCTACCCTGGTTGCAAAGGTAGAGTAATTTAGCCCAAAGTCCATTAACAACCACGTTTCCTTAAGCAAGTTCTGACAGTTCAGCATGGGCTGTATACAGAAGCTATAGCTTTAAATAACATATTCCCAGTTCCCAAAATATGCATCTGCAATGTGGACCTTCCACAAGAAAACAGTAAAAGGAAAGACAAAAGAAATTTCAGCATTCAGTTACACTTATTCAGTGCTACAATGGACAAAGCATATTTTTTAATATTGCGTGTCATCAGTCTCCATCATTATCAAACTCCTTGTGTAAGAATAAAATGGGTCGATGAAAGAATTGATCATGAGTGAAATTTATGCATTTTAAAGAGTCTCTACCACATTTGTATTTTATCAAATATTTCCTAATGATGTTCTATAATACAAAATTAAATATTTCTCTCTCCATTGCATGTTCTTATTCATGAGTTGGGCATTAATCGTTAAACAATGTACCTGCTTGTTTATTTATACTAGATGTGATTATTTATATTCTGAGTAGTCTGCAAGGCCTTTAACTGCATTGCCTAGCCATTTTTATGAGTTTAAGATTGTGTGGGGAGAAGGGAAAGGTTAAGTTATTGAACTCATTTCCCTGCTCTTGTAATGGAAACCATTTTCTTTATTATTTTATTAAAAATAAATTGATTTTTTAAAGACACAAGAAATAAGAGAGCTATAAAAATATATGTTTACACCTACTACTCTTTCAGTTATACTGGAAAGTGTCTGGAGCAGCTTCACTTTTATATGAATTATATTTGTGTATTTCAAACATGTCCATATTCCTATTGATGATTATTTGAGTGGTGGAATTTTAACAAGTTTTGTGTGCTTCACTAAATCTGTTTTTTATTAAGGAGTGAAATTCAGCTGACCAGTTATATGCATTAGCTATCTTACTGAGAGCGGTCTAGATTTTCCTTATGCTTCCTGAAAAGAGATAGGTAACTTTAGATAATAATTCACAACATATTATCTTCAAGGAAATGAGTAATATAGATCAGATAAACAATGCCCTAAAATGCTTAACTCTTTTCATTAATTAGGGAGATATGTCAGACAAACTTTGTAAAATCAGGGAGTTTGGTAAGAGGAATTTTCTCCTCTCCAAGCTTCTATCCATTGTCCTTAGATCAGGACCTATAAGCAATATCAGGTGTCACTTTACTAATGATAATAATAGGATATAATAAGAGTATCTAAGATTACTTTCAGTATACTTGTGCTTAGATTTTAGCAAATGTCACATTTGTTATGAACTATGTATTTACAGAAGCTTGAACAAGCATAGAGAGAGCAAAGAACTTTACAGTTAATATGGCTTTTAAGGCTCCATGTAAAATATACTTTACCTGAGTGCTTACTAAAATATGTGTTGTGTTTCTGTGAATACTTTTGGTTTGGAGTTTTTTGTGTGGATTTTTTTAAAATGTGGCTATTTAAACCTACAATTTACTGCAGACTCTCATATAGTAACAGAAATTTTCTCTGCTTATTTGTCATAGCCTGAGGTCTTGAGGTTATGGAAGAGGAAAATGTTTATTGGAAAATTACCTAGGAACAACACTCAGAGAAGGATTCATCTTTCCTTACTTTATATGTCTACAGTGTAGGAATCTGCAGCTCACCTCCTTGATCTACACACCTTTGAAATTAATTACTCTGAACCCTCACATATCTTCTACTTTAGACGCCTACTTTAGAATAGAGAAATTTTGTCTGAGCTGTAGTTTTTTTCTTCCACTGATTATACAGAGATGTTTTGTAAGTGAGTAGTTCAGATAAAGTTGTTTATAACTTATATCTGATTAGGTAAACCCTTACTTGAAGTAGCTTCTTTTATCTTTTCCATGTCATATATCACAATGGCCTGAGACCAGAAAAGTAAGATATTTTAATTCAAGATTCAGAGATATCAGACTAGGAGTTATCAGTATTAAGCAATTTTACTTCAAATCAGTAGGGCGCAAACCAGCCAGTTCCTTGCCATATTACAGTCATAACAGAACTGTGTAACTTATTCAATTACCATAATAATTTCCTAACAGCCTTGAGGGTTTCGTTTTGGAATTTTCTACCCCAGTGCTGTCCGCATTTAGACAATGCATGAGTGCCCATGAGTTTCAGATAATACAGCTGATCCGGGAGAATACAGAAAATACGGACAAGAGGGAGAATCCATTGTAGGGAATGATAGAGCCAGAGTCATGCAACAGTAATAATAAAAATGCAAGGCCCAGTGACAGTAAGAGAAGCACAACAATTAAAACAATAAATATCAGCTTTAGAGGAGAGAATTTATTGGACCTCCACCTGTTAAGTCCCGGGTCTGAATTCAGATCTAACGAGACTGACCAAATGTCACTCTAATTACATAGTGATATAAGTTCCAAAGTAAAATGAATTCCACAGTCTGAACTCAGCTCCAAGTAGGCATTTGTCTTCATTACGAGCCCAGCATATATTTGGCACAGTCTGTACTCCTGTCTTTAAAAGAGGTTCATAAGTTAATGAACAGGAAGATTGAAACATTCGCCTAGTGCCTAGTACCACATATCCGGGACTGGTGTAGGGGATGGAGTGAAGGACTTCATCTTCAACATCCTCTCCTCTCCCTTCTTCACATACAGAATGTATTTACTTCTTGTAGATCTTTCAGTTGTTAAAAAAAGAAACCAAACAAAAACAAAACCCAAAACATTTTCACATGATAAAATGTGCAAGTGATAATGTTCCTTTCTTACCACCCTTCCTGTCCCTTTCCCTCCCTTCCTGAAAGCCATGAAAGATTTCCATGCCAGAAAGATTCATAAGTTTTACATTTTCACTGTTCTTCCACAACTCAATGTTCCATATTTTAATTGTGATTACTGCTGAAATAAATAAATAAATAAATAAAAGATAAGGTGGAAACATTTCAGGATCAGGCAGGAATCAGGCAGAATTCTTTCTGCTCTCTTATCTAATTTCTTCTTTCCCATTAGAAAGCCCTCCAAACTTTGGTTGATGGACTCACAGAGTAGTAAGTACATTGGTCTGTACCACAGAGTTTCTATTTCCTTCTATTTCTCATTCTTTATTTTCTTTTTTTTCTCTTTTACATCATTTGATTTTCTTATGGGACAGCATAAAAACCCTTTAGTCTTCTATCCCAGTTCTGCCCATGCATGTCTTAGAACAAACGATTCACATCATCCAAGGGTTTTGCTGATGCTGTATATCTGGAAAGCAACTTTAGTAGTGTAAGGAAGAGTAATAGCTTGCTTAGAATTTTGGCAATCTGAAACAAGGAGGGAGCTGATTAGGCAGTGATTTGAAAATGTTTGGAATGATGGTACTAGTAAGTAACCAATCTTTAATTTTTTTTCTCATTTTGACTGCAGTATGGAGTAGGGTGGATGGAGACATTAATGTTTTAGAATCATAAGCATTAGAGTTGAGCAATGCTCTTTGGCCAGGACAGGGACAGTGCCAAAAACTAGTCATAATCTCAAGTGCACCATGAATTCAAAATAACTCAGCTGAGTCCTGTAGTATTACCTTGCATATGCACAGATAAAACTAAGAGCTTGATATGTCCTCCTCACTGCTTAAACTGAACTTCTGTCACATCCAAATTCATTCAGAGTATATATGATTAATTTAAAAGTCATTTGATCCTCTACCTTGAACAAGCTTGTGGTATTACTAGAATGGTCAAAAAAAAAAGGAGCATCCATCTTTTGAGAAAAGACTGAAGGAATTTATTTTTTGAAGCACGCAAAATTAAAGCAGATATGGAAGAGAGCGAGAGAGCAAAAAGCAGCTACTTGAGTTAAAGGTAATTTTAACACAGAATAAATCAATATAAATGACCATGAATAAATTATATTTAGTCCATTAATAGACTTCTATCCACTGGGATCTAGAAACCTTCCTGGAGAACCACTCCTACAACAACAGTGGGGGTAAATAATAGCCGGTTTTAAAATGGTTGCTCTAAGTGTACAGCAAGGGTTATATACCATTGTGCCAATGGTAGCAGTGATGAGTCTGGATGGACAAGGCCACCCATTCCACTTTGTATCTTTAGGTTAGCATATATCCTGCGGTAGGTACCTCCTATCTCTTCCATTGATGTTATTCCATGCCCTAATCAATAAATAAAATTCTTTAGAAATTGAACGAGGAGAAAGATCTAGAAATTTCTTGCAACAAGTGTCCAGTTTCTGCTGCATTAAGCTGACTCACAAGCATGCTCTGACTATGAAGTTAGCCAGCAGTGGCTCCTCTTGCCTTATGATGGCTTTTGAATACAATATTCTTAAGTCAACACACTCCATGCCTTGCATCAACCCTCTCACAACCGAACTAAGAGCTCTGACTCATTCTGCCAACAGAGCCCTTTAAAATGAGGTGCTACTCAGCGCAGAGATTTGCCACATGGCTAGATCATAAGTAACTTTACAAGTCCATTGACTTGGACTGTGAGTCAGAAATCACTTACAGTATTTAAGACCATCTATATATTTAACTGCTCTCTTTTTACCACTTTCTCTTATACAGCAGACAGCACCTTTATTAGAAAGCCTTAAAATGCTTTTCTTTTCCTAGGACATTTTATTTATTCTTCAGTCTGTTTCTGGTAGCCTGTAAGCTCCAGAAGCTTACCAAAGACTGTCTCTGAAAAATATGCAGAAATGATTCTCATATATTAGCACTTACAATTTAATTAATTTCTTCTTTTTTTTCCTTTTTTCTTTTTTTTTCACTTCTTTCTTTCTTATCTTTTTACTTTTTGTTTAATTCAGCTAAACCACCTTTTTAATTAAATGTGTCTCTTGATTCTAAGAGAGAAGAAAAAAGCAAAACAAATAACAGGAACATCAACGAATAGATGTAGGTACAGTGATGATGTGGAGGTAAGGAAAAAGTTCTAGCACTGACCTTTTGATCACTGATGTAATAGAGATGTAGACATCAAACTGTTTCTCTTTTTTTCCTTTTTTCTTTTTTTTCACTTCTTTCTTTCTTATGTTAAACATTTATTCTTTTTACTTTTTGTTTAATTCAGCTAAACCACCTTTTTAATTAAATGTGTCTCTTGATTCTAAGAGAGAAGAAAAAAGCAAAACAAATAACAGGAACATCAACGAATAGATGTAGGTACAGTGATGATGTGGAGGTAAGGAAAAAGTTCTAGCACTGACCTTTTGATCACTGATGTAATAGAGATGTAGACATCAAACTGTTTCTTCCCATTTGAAGCCGACATCTGTGGCTTATTTGTAGACAACAAAGTATAAATGTTCTCACATGGGATCTCCCAGATACAGGTACAAATCAGAAGAGTTGAAGCTAACACCATGCACCACTTAAATTTTCTTGAGAATGACAATTAGCTGTGTAACTGGAACATGGCAAACAACACTGGAACATTAACCATGGTCCTTCGGTTGGTCTTTCTTCTCTTCTCGTGTGGGAAAATATTTCCAGGACCTTGCTCTGCTGGTAAATATCAGATTTTGATTTCTGTAAGTTGGGGGTGCTCTTTTCCCTCCTCACCAATGTTAAATTGGGCACTCAACTCACCAGATGGGGAAGAGCCCCAAAACCTTTTCAGATAAATAGATCGGGTGATCCTACCCAGATTATGTGGCTGTTTTTTAAGAGTAAATATTTGCAGAATTTGTACTTTACTTTATAATGGATTTAGAGCAGGTTCTGTCTTGTTGTCTGTGCCTGTACAATGCCAAAATATTGTCAGCATTAAAAAAGGAGACTTTCATTAAAATTATAAGTAATTAACTGTTCTGATAGCTTTATATGGGCATCTATTCTTAAGGAACTAGTCTGAAAGTCTTAGTTCATATTTTGTAATCCAACACTACACAGTAATAAACCAGCCTTCTCATCATCTCAATTTATTGTGCCTCTTCTACCTCACATTTTTAATGTAAGAGATACCTTTTACCCTACAGTTAATTTGAAAATATGTATATATTTTTCCAAGCAACTTTATTCCAAGAAGTGCATCAATTCAGTATATTTCCTAATTTATTTAGGTCCTTGTAAAGTTTCATCTGATAGACATAAAACTGTAAGATGATAGCATTGAAATGCAAGTCACAAGCCTCAATTAGGTACAATCAGAAATCATGCGGTGACTTCATTAAGTATCATTAAGAATGATCAAAATATTGCTCTTAGGAAAAATACATCAAAAGCATGCATTTACACATTGATTAAACAGGATCTGCAATTTCTAAAATCTGGTATGAGAAAAAAGAATGTAGTAAATTAAGTGCTCATACCCTACTTAGCAACAAGGGACTGCTTAGCAACCAACAAAGTGAAAAATAATGGATACAGCAGAGCATAAGCTCTCAGCCCCCTTCAAAATGGAAGTATTGGACAGCCATAGACAGAAACTGAAAGAAATCACTAGAAAAAGTAAAAAAAAAAAAAAAAAAAAGAGTTTCTTCTCTCAGTAAATTTCACTCGTATTAAAGATAGCTAGTACGACCTAAGAGAAGCAGCTGGCAACCATAAGCCACTGAATAACTGTGGCTCATAATTCCTCAATTAACTGATCTCTTAGTCTATGTTCAACCTTCTCAGTTTTACACCCACAAAGTCTTTGTCCACGATGCCCAAGTGTGGGCTCAACATTCCCTCTTCGTGTGGTTTCAGGCTACAGCATCTGTACAGAAAGTCCATTTCCTAACTGGTCCTTCCCACATGCTTATGTTTCCCCGCCAGATACAAGCAAGGCTCATGCCAGTTGTCCAGATAACAGAAAGCAAGAGGTATGAAGTTTTGCAACTGAAGAGTCTGAGTGCAATTACTTGAAATAACATGAGTTTATAGATATACCCTTCAAGAAAAAGTCTCTTAGGTCTCAATTTCCTAGCTGTCATCTTCCTCCAAATGAAATCCTTCAAGTCTTTCTCAGAGTAAAATCTTACAGTCCTTTGACTTTAACTTTTTTAGCACTTTTGAAGAGCAGTGAATTATTCTTTCTCTTACAGAGGTGAATCGCAAAAAAACTGCTACTTGCCTTGCTTGTGTTCTCAGAACCCTGCTGAAACCCTGGGCAGCCTGTTCCAATGCCTGACCACCCTCTCAGTGAAGAAATTTTTCCTAATATCCAATCTAAACCTCCCCTGGCGCAACTTGAAGCCATTACTTAATGAAAGTGTACACAGTCGTCAGTGGATACTCTGATTCCACACGGTCTGTCCCAGACGAAATGATGGAGATGCTCTAGTGAGATATGCAGACCTCCAAAAAAGCTGTGCACTGAAATCCTTTCCAGCACACAGTCCTGCAAATGGTTCACGTTGACCCTAATGGGGCTCATCTGCATTTTCAATATAAGCATAGTTTAGAATGAAAGTGTACACAGTCGTCAGTGGATACTCTGATTCCACACGGTCTGTCCCAGACGAAATGATGGAGATGCTCTAGTGAGATATGCAGACCTCCAAAAAAGCTGTGCACTGAAATCCTTTCCAGCACACAGTCCTGCAAATGGTTCACGTTGACCCTAATGGGGCTCATCTGCATTTTCAATATAAGCATAGTTTAGAGCATGTTAATAACACAGTAGTTATTACATTGGCTAAGACCCTTAAATCCCTCAAAACTGGTGTTTTTTATTTGATGGAACATTTTTCTACATGGTCGCTTGCCTACATTGTGACCACTAATGTTAGAGAATAGCTTACTTCCCGAATATATGAATCCTTAGATCCCTTCTAAATCTTTATTGCTCTTACTTAGAATAACAAGGGATATTTATGTTATGTATATACATATCTATTTGTATTCTGTAACTGTGTAAAATCTTGTCTTAGGAACTACCAATGACTATGAATTCTAAAATGTAAACAAACATAATCCAAAAATGTCTATATCTCTTCCACCACTCTTTATAATTTTATCTTCTTTCTAATTCAGTTATGGCCCCTTTAAAACAGAAGAACAAGATCTCAGTCTGTCTTCTCTGGATTCAGCACTTTGCCCTGACAAAATCTGTTTTATTCAAAGATCTTAAAGCAGATAGCAAATATTAAAAGCAATATTTTCTAAAGTGACCTCGGATTTTTACTTGACTGCTGTAAGGCATTACAAATCTGAGTAGGCATGAATGGATGTGCATCGCTTAAGGTTTACAAATTACATTTCTCAAGACCTTTGTGCAGTATGCAAATGCTGTTACATTTGCTTACAGTTGAATAAACTCAGGCATAAGAGGTTAAGTGGCTGGCTCAAGGTTGTAGAGCAAAGCGATGTCAACACCATGAGCAGACCCACAGGGTCCCAGTTTTCAGAGTCGTGCTGTATCTGCTGTATTGATTCTCCCTTTACAACCACTCCAAAGTGTTAATGGGCTTGGAAGCCATAGGAATATTAAAAGAAGCTTAAGAATTTTATCTGTAGGGGTTGTCTGGCCACTTAATTCTAAAAAAAAGAGGTTTAAAAAAGGGTGAGAGAGAGAGAGAAAGAAAGAAAGAAAGGAATAAAAGGAAAAAGGAAAAATGTCAGAACTGATTGATTAAAGGAAGAAGTAGGTACCTGAGAAATGCCTGGTATGATGCCAGTATGTTCAGGTCAGACAGGGCCATTTTTAAATTATTTGGTATTTTCAGAAATTGATTACTCGGCTAACACATTAAGAAGTAGCTCTACACATTCATTTAATGGGCCAGTGCCTCTTGTACAGGTCTGGAACAGCCACATTCAATCTCATCTACTCCTCGTTAAGTAGTGTTTTCTTCTTCAGTGTGTTTATTTACTGCCGATGCTGTAAGCATAAAATATATAACAAAAAAATAAATAACACCTTAAAGAGTCTTTCAGCCATATGGACCTTCAGGACAAGTGACTTCTCTTCAGGCCTTGTGAGCTGAGTTAGGGCTCAGACATCAATTCTCATTCTTTCAGATACCTGCAAATTGAGCAATACTTTCTTTTCATACAGTTAGCTTTTTAATATACAGCCGCTTCAGTCTAAAACTGCCCTGAAACGAAACACGGTATGTTCTTGCAATAAGCAAAGACAAATTAATAATGGGTCATTTTAATTTGATGACACTGTACGCACTACAGTAAGAGCAGAGTATTTTAGGTGAGGAAAAACAGTAAAAACTTTCAGAGAATAACTAAGAGTCTGCTGATGTCTTGATTTATGTGCAGGTAGGGGTTGGCTGTTGGACTATTTCGCTTTTTAACTGACTTTCCCAAACAAGATGATACTCAGAGCTACATTTTTAAGTAATGACATCTCCCTTTTTCTAAAAAAAATGTTTCTAATAAAGGCACCCCTAATCATAATAAAGATTTTTCTTAACCAAATCATCAACAATTACATGCTCATGGCATTATCTGCTGCGATGCTGGGAATAGCAGGATGACTGGAACGAAGTAAAACATTTCCATTACAGGAGTATCCTGCTTTGATGTCACATCAGAGATTCAGGAAAACACACAGAGGAAGGATGTAATAAATAATAATAATAATAATAATAATAAT
>NW_010509706.1:0-500 GCF_000687285.1 Phaethon lepturus
CCCCGTGTCCCTCCGGACCAGCCATTAGCCATCGATAGCCTCACTCCAGTTGTGCGATTCTTTCCACCAAGTTTCAGTAACGACAACCAGGTCATAGTTTTCTAGCAGCACAGTGGCTTCCAACTCCTCCTGTTTATTGCCCATGCTGTGTGCATTGGTGTAGAGACACTTCAGCTGGGCTGTTGGTCATGTCACCTTCTTAGAGGAACCTTCTTTAGTTCCTCTGAGGTCTTTCCCTGGTGCAATAGGCTGAGGGACCTCACTAACTCCCAGTCCCTCTAACCTTGGTGTGTCATCCCACAGCTTGTTGTGCGTAAGCCTGATATTATCCACCTCCTCCTTTGAGTCTAGTTTAAATCCCTGTCAATATGTCCCACTAGCTTGACAGCAAAGATCCTCTTCACCCTTTGAGAAAGGTTAATGCCATCTGATGCCAGCAAGCCAGGTGCCGTGTAGGCTGTCCCATTATCAAAAAATCTCAAAATTGTGGTGGTGGCAAC
>NW_010509706.1:1340-3956 GCF_000687285.1 Phaethon lepturus
CCGTTCCCAGTGAGAGGCTCTGGCACTGCCCGTAGCCCGAGGCCTGGGTGGCTGCATGTTTCTGTGGGAGCTCTGTCTGGGTTGCCACATCTATTCTGGTGGGTGCAGAAGACATGGCTTTCTACAGAAGACATGGCTTTCTGCTGGGTAGCTGCCATAAGTAAGCTCCTCCTGAGAGGGTGATGACCACCAACTGAACTCACCTATTGAGCTGGTGCGGCCACTATGCCTTCCCTGCACGCCCTTACATGCAAACTGCTGCACAAACTGCCACACCCTGGCTAACGTGCCACACTCTGTTTGCCATCTCCTGGTCGTTCGTGCCCCCCTGGCTGCTTTTTATAGGTGTGGGCAGCCATTGCTCTGGCAACACCCAGGCCTCGTCAGCATCTCCCATGAGAGCTGTTGGCTCCTGGCAGGTCTCTCTGTTGCCCTGGCATCTCCCTGCCTGAGGAAAGCCCCTGTGCTCCAAGATCTGCTGCTCTGCTGCAGGTCAGACAGGCTCTGGAGCAGCTCTCCTCGGCTACATCTGACATTCATCTATCTCTTCATCCTGGTTGGGTGGTCTATAACAGACCCCCACTATTATATCCACCTTATTGGCCTTCCCCCTGATTCTTACCCATAAACACTCAACCTTATCGTCACCATCATTAAGCTCTAGACAATCAAACCCCTCCCTAACATACAGAGCTACCCCACCCCGTCTCCTTCCTTCCTCCCTCCTTCCGTCCACCTATCCCTTCTGAAGTGTTTATAGCCGTCCATTGCAGCACTCCAGTTGTGTGAGTCATCTAACCATGTTTCCGTGATGGCAGCTGTATCACAGTTTTCCTGTTGCACAATGGCTTCCAGCTCCTCCTGTTTGTTGCCCATGGTGCGTGCATTGGTGTAGATGCACTTGTTGAGTTACTGATCCCACCACCATTTTGTGGGGAGAAGCCCTAATTCCTATGTGACCATTCTTAGGCACTTCCACGGTTTCTAACAGATCAATACCCCTCGTATTTTTGCTGCTGCATGGATCTCCATCCCCTACTGCCACTGAGATGGTAGACTGAAGGACCTCTCTAGCACAGCATCCCTCAAATATTGACATGCTGCCCCCAGGATTATCTCTAGCAAGCCTGTTTTTATCCCTTTCCCCCCTTCAAACCTTGTTTAAAGCTCTTTCAATGAGCCCTGCTAATTCCTGTGCAAAGACCTTTTCCCCGCTTTGAGGCAGGTGCACCCCATCTGTTCCCAGCAGTCTGGTGTCATGTCATCCAACCCATGATCAAAAAAGCAGTACCCTCAAGTCCTTCTTGGCAGCGCTGCTCTCAATGCCTTCATCCCGTAGCGTGTATTGATAGCAGAGGTTGCCCAGTATGGTTTGGCTGAGAAGAGAAGCAAGAGAGAGAGAGATGTCGAAAGTCAGGTGGGACATGATTAATTACAGAATCATTTAGGTTGGAAAAGAAACTTAAGATCATTGAGTCCAATTGTTGCACCCTGTAAAGATTCACACACCATAGGAAGCTGCTCATTGTGAAAATGCAAACAACTCTGATCTGAAGGGAGAGTAAAAAAAAAAAACAATCGAGGAGTTGCTGGAGTTGCCAGAGTTGCCAGGAGAAATGTTTAAGCAGGTGATCGTGTCACACACAACCAGTTTAAAACAAGGACTGTGATTTTTATATTAATTCAACTGCCATGTGAAGGAACAGAGATATTCTGATGGGGAAAAGGGAAAGAAAAAAATTGAAGAAGGGAAGGGGAGGTAGTGTTAGTCCTATTGCTATAGAAGGGAAGGGATATATGAACTGCTTTCCTTTAGGTATGATTTTGAGCATACCTGAGGGACCCCCACAGTTAGCAGTCAAAGACTAAATTTCTTAGAAAAGGTATATGTCAAAAGTTATTTGTCATGTCATGTGCATATTTACTTTCAAATATGAACCCTTTTCTTGTAGGAAGGATGGGACTTTGAAGGTATCTGTCTGAAAGGCCACTTTCCTATGGAAATGAGAAAGGGTCTCAAAAGGCTGTGGTAGGACGGTAAGACAGGCAAAAGGACTACTACCCAAATTTCAATTGGGAATTCATCTCTGAATTTCATTGCTGCCACACTTTCTTGAGGTAGGAAAATAAGTCAGGAGAAGTGCACCACTTTGCAGAGGGGCGACCACAAAACCTGGCCACCATGCAAGTCTCTTTAGAGGTGGTGCTGAGACCTCTGCCCCGAGTTGCTTTTCACCATTAGGGAATATAAATAAGACTATCACTTCCATATATTCAGATCAAATCATAAGAACTACAAATCTGCACTCTTCACACCCAATTCCTTTCAGCCTTCAGGATTTTGATTGCAATTTTATGGCCGACTGAAATATCTACAAGGATTTTTGTACCTGTCTTTTAGTTGAGTCAGAATGACAGCTGTCAAGGAATTATACAATTGCAGTGTGACCATTTACTTGTTCCTGCTCTGGAATATTAAAAGAAAACAAAGGTGAAGGGAGATGATGAATGAGAGGAAAAGAAATAAAAGACTTCAGTCACAGGAAAGAGAGCAAACAACTCCCCTCATAGTAAAACCTGAGGGTTTTTTTTCACAGAAATCACAGAAACACTAGG
>NW_010509707.1:0-4089 GCF_000687285.1 Phaethon lepturus
TATTAAAAGACAGGAAGAGTAATAATGAATATTTGAAAAGTATTGAAAAGTGTAGGACCCGGGCATGACGTAAATGGTATGGAATAAGGAGTGGGTACTGTCCTGGTTTCAGCCCGGATAGAGGTGGTTTTCACAGAAGCTAGGGTGAGACTATGTTTTGGATTTGGGATGAGAAACTGTTGATAATGTGCTGATGTTTTGAGATGTTGCTAAGTAGTCGAGGACAGTCCAGGTTCTCGTGCTGGCCTGCTAGCAAGAAGGCCTGGGGTGCACGGGAAGCTGGGAGGGGACACAGCCAGGACAGCTGACCCAGACTGGCCAAAGAGATATTCCCTACCATACGACGTCATGCCCAGTACATAAACTTGAGTTAGCCGGGGGGTGGGAATCGCTGTTCGGGGATGGACTATCGATCACTGAGTGGGGAGCAATTGCTGTATTGGGCATCACTTGGTGTTGTGCATTTCTTTATAATTGTTATCATTGTTGTTTCCTTCTGTCTTGCTGTCCTATTAAGCTGTTCTTATCGCAACCCATGAGTTTTTCCCGATTCTTTCCCCTGTCCCACTTGGGGAGGGTGGAGTGAGTGAGCAGCTGCATGGTGCTTGATTACTGGATGGTGCTAAACCATGACACAGGCACATCCCAGAAACTGGCGTAGATCCTAATGTTGTAAAGTGTTGTCTTTTGTTTGGGTTTGTGTTTGTTTTTTGTGTTTTTTTTTTAAGATTCATCCCAATGGGAGTAGGCAATCCATTTTTAACTCAAGTATAATTGGATTGTAACAGCTGATAAGACGTAATTGGAGCTGCATAGTTAAACTCACATCCTATAATGTTAATAAATTTACAAGCACAAGTATTTGAGCGATTACTTATACCAACAGTGATATTATCTACAACTAAAAAATTACAAAGAGTTCTTATACATACACATCCTTTCCGAATATATATAACTACAGTTCCAGGGATCTCTTCTGAGTGTATCTCAAAGTGACAAGCATTTTGCTCAGTGTCAAGGCAAATGTCGTGAGTTTTGATGTTGTTACTTCCCTATTTTTCCCGTACTACACATGCATCAATTTCAACAGTCTGCCATTTGTTATTACCTCTTTGGGCCTATACTCTCTACTCTAATGTACCATTGTGATTTAATCCTAATGCAACGATCGGGTAGATGGTTTTTACTGATGCGTTCTGTATGCTTAAAACAAAAGCCATGGCTTTATTATTAACAGGATCATAACCATAACTGAAATTAACTAGATACCACCATGATTGGAATTTTCTTTCCAATTTGGCTGTGTCTTCCAGATTATTTTTATAAAAGCCATTGATGAGTTCCTAAAGCTGGTAGGGAGGGCCATAATCGATATTCTAGTTAGTTTAGATCATGTATGACTGTACTAAGTTTGTTTGCAAGTATTTCAGCATTTATGCTGTTTAAGACTCCCAGTCCTGTCCCTAAGGTACCAGTTACATCTCTCTCTGCTTGTTCTGAAGGGTAAGGGTTACATAACCATGCTAACCACCCTGTATAAGATTTACTTATGAATGATGAACAAGTGGTTTTAACTGCGGAGAGATTAATCTGCATTAATAGTTCTACTCATTTGAGGGACCGTGATGGGTTAAACATCACTTGCTGTCATCCTACATATCTGATTATATGTGATCCAATTTCAGAGATTAATGGGCATATAGTTTGGGTGGTTGTGTAAGTAGTAGTATGAGGTTTAGGGGTAGGTGTTAGCATGATCTTTAAGGATAGTCCATTTCCATTATCTTTCCCTGTATCTGCCCATAAGCATACTACTGCCAGAGGTGTGTCATTGAAGAAGCTAATGTTACGGTAGGGGCCTGAAAAGCAGCTTTCCCTTTCCTTTCATTGAGTTTGATTTGTCATTTTGATGACTATAGAGGCATGTCCCTTTAGATAGTTTGTCACATCACATTCAGTAGAGACTCTGTAAACTGGCTGGTGTAACAGAAATAAGGTACCTACTTGTTTTTGTCATTATATGATTACCAGTGACTGTCAATGTAAGGTTTTGTATTTGCTTCCCCATTGTTCCTGTGTTTCCATCAACCCTGATCACATATGATATAGAGTGTCTGATTAGCAGTAAAAGCAAAAGTACCTTCATTAATATTCTTATTGTCATTGTGATTCAGTTCAGTGATTCAGTGTTACCATAAACCCTATTATAACTATAAACAATTCATCAGACCATAGAGTTCTTAGAAAGTCTTAGCTTTAGCGTTCCCATTGGTACAGATGTCCACTGTTCCTCTGGTGGAGCTCCCTTCACTCTCATGTAGTGGATCCAGGAGCTGATCCCTTCTACTTTTCTTTTAGTGCTTCTTCCTTCTAAGTCCAGATGTAAACCCAGTCTCCAGGCGTGGAGTTATGTATTGAAGAGTTCAAAGGAAGCGGAGCCCACTGGTTGAGATACCTGTGTAAAGAGGATAATACCCACGAGAGATAACAAATAATCTTTCAAAATTCCTTCACCTTTAATGTGTATCTGGTCACTCCAGCTACCCACCTCATTGACGGGATATAGTTTTCCATATAGTATTTCAAAGGGACTTATTCCTTCTCTCACTCATGGAGTGATCCTAATCCTCATCAGGGCAATTGATAGGATATCTACCCATTTAAGCTGGGTTTCTTGACATACTTTGGAAATTTGTCTTTTAGTGGTCTGATTCATTCTTTCTTCCTTCCCACTAGACTGTGGTCTCCAAGGGGTATGGAGATCCTCTGTCAACTGGAGGAATTTTGACACTCCTTGGATCATTTCTAAAATAAAATGAGGTCCATTGTCAGAGAATAAGCTCTCAGATTCCGAATTGGGGAATTATTTCTTCTAGTAAAATTTGAATGACTTCCCTATCTTGATTGTTATGGCAAGGGAAAGCTTCTGGCCATCCAGAGAATGTGTCTACCAAAACAAGCAAATATTTATATTGTCCACATTTTGGTAATTCAGATAAATCTATTTGCCAGTGCTTCCCGGGGGCTATTCCCCTTTTTGCTTCACCCATCGGTAGCTTTCTTTAAATTTTAGGGTTGTTTGCACAGCAGGTCTGACATCTTCTTACGATTAGGTCCGCACTTGACTGCATTTCTGGCCTTATAGCGTATCTCTTAACACTGCTGATCATAGCATCAGCTCCCAGCTGAGTTTCTTCATGTAATTTCTTGAGGAGAGTTTCCATCATTTTGGCTGTAGTAAGAACTTGCTGATTTGGGGTTACCCACCATCCTTCTGTATCTCTTGAACATTTTGGTATTTCCACCAATCGATTCTCCCTTTCCTGCTATGCATTGTAACAGAGTTGTATCATCATTCTCACCCCACCATTGTTTTAAGTCTTTTGTCAGTATGTTACCAAACAGAGTAGGGCTGTTTGTTTGGGTTGTTTTTTTTAAATCCTTGGGGGAGCACAGTCTAACACAACTGCACCTTTCTTCCCATCATGGGGTTTTCCCATTCGAAGGCAAAGATTGTTTGGCTTTGTTTGTCCACTGGGATACAGAAAGCATCTTTTAAGTCCAAAACAGTAAAATAGGCATTTGTTTCAGGTACCAAAGTTGTACGGTGTAAAGTTTCAATACAGTGGGGTGTATGTCCAGTCTTGTACTAGTCTATATTCTTCAGCATGAGGCTTCTTTACTGGTAAAATAGGAGTATTAAATTCAGATTGACATTCTTGAAGCAGTCTGTATTGCATAAAAGTATTTGTCAAGGGCTTCAGACTCTTGTGTGCTTCCAATCTAATAGGGTACTGGTTTACCCCTACCAGCTTTTCCCCTGGCTTTAGTTCTGCTGTAATCCGAGTAACATTTTTCACTTTACTTGGTCTCTTTGAGGCCCATGGCGAAAGAATTACTGCATCCAATATCGTGTCCGGGATGTTGTTTCCAGGGTTTTCCAGGGTTTTATCTGTCAGTAGGCAGATTCGTGCCTTCCACGCCATTTCGGGTGGGATATGAAGCTGTACAGAGTTTTCAGGAACGGTTACTTGTGCGTTCAATTTACATAACAAGTCCCGTCCTAGCAGTGGAAGAGGGCATTCTGGC
>NW_010509707.1:4689-5642 GCF_000687285.1 Phaethon lepturus
CAGGTTGAACATCTGATCTGCCTCATCATCTGGATTCAAGTCCATCCATTTCCTAGCTGATTCACATAACCTCTTGTAAAAGGACAATGGATTTTCATTGAGGCCCTGTCCCACCTCTGTCCTGGTTTTGGCCAGGATAGAGTTAATTTTCCCCTCAGTAGCCAGCACAGTGCTGTGTCTTGGATTTGGGATGAAAAGAACGCTGATAACACACTGATGTTTTCAGTTGCTGCCAAGCAGTCAAGGACTGTCCAGCCTCCCATGCCAGCCTGCCAGCGAGAAGGTGGAAGGGTGCACGGGAAGCTGGGAGGGAATATATTTTTCGATTTTGGTACTCTGTGCCAGACCCCATATAATATTAATTGTTGGTATTGCTTCAGCTGGGCCTTTCCTCCCCCCTGTTAGGATCCCACTCTAGATCTTTTCTAGTAGGCAAATAATCCCCAGGGTCCTCCTGTTTATTTCTTTTCTCACCTTCTTTCCTGTTTGATTTTTCTTTTTCCTTTGCTGTAAAAAAAGTATTTAATAATGCTTGTACATCTCCCATCTCCCCAACTAGGACTGTAAGTCAGCATTATAGTCTCTAAAAGTTGGTGCATTCTTTCAGGGTTTTCTCTCTATAAACCAACAGATTGCTTCCAATTTTACAGGTCAGAGGTAGTGAACGGGACATGTACAAAAACCAGCAATCCTTCCGGTCCCACCACTTACCTATATAAAGGTGGAAGGTGGGGGCCGTTGGGACTAACACTTGCACACACTGCGATTTTTATTATCACAGCCTATGCTACAATCCCTTTTTTTTAATTTATTTATAATCAGAAGCTGTATACATCATTAGGTCAGTTGTTAGTTTACATTTTTCTGAATATCAGGGTTTCTGTACAGAGTCATAAAAGCATAAACATACAGAACTTCATCTCATTTTCCCAAGTCAATGACAAAACAACATT
>NW_010509708.1:0-29687 GCF_000687285.1 Phaethon lepturus
AGCAGGACCTGCCTTTCATGAACCCATACTGCCTGGGCCTGATCCCTTGGTCCTGCAGGCGCCCTGTGAGCACTCTCAAGACCAACCGCTCCATAATCTTCCCCGGTACAGAGGTCAGGCTGACAGGCCTGTAGTTCCCAGGATCCTCCTTCTGGCCTTTCTTGTAGACGGGCATCACATTGGCAAGCCTCCAGTCCCCCGGGACCTCCCCTGTTAACCAGGACTGCTGAAAAATGATGGAGAGTGGCTTTTTTTGTAGCCGTGCAGACATCCATCGCTCCACCAGCTCTCTGTACTCTCGGGTCGATCCCATCAGGCCCCATAGACTTGTGGGTGTCCGGGTGGTTTAGCATGTCCTTGACTGCTTCCTCCTGGATTATGAGGAGTACATTGTGCTCTCCATCCCCATCTTCCAGCTCAGGGGGCTGAATACTCTGTGGATACCTGGACTGGCTATTAAAGACTGAGGCAAAAAAGGCATTAAGTACCTCAGCCTTGTCCTCGTCCTTGGAGACAATGTTCCCCGCCATATCCAGTAAGGGATGGAGATTCTCCTTGCCTCTCTTTTTGTTGTTAATATATTTGTAAAAACATTTTTTATTATCATTTACAACTGTGGCCAGACTGACCTCTAACTGTAACTTTTGGCTGTAACTTTGCTAGATTTGACATGAGGAGTGTGCATTAGGTCATATTTACTTGAGATTCACATGAAGCAGCAGAAACTCTTCCCAGCAAAGAGCCAAAAGGATGACATGGGTTTCAAACTTTATTGTCACTAACTATTCTACTTTCATTTAGAAGTTCATTTAAGCCTCTGCTCAGCAAACCTGTCTGATAAAGTCTGTGAGGACTGAAAATGTGCCATATCTGAAATCAGGCTATTCTTACTTTAGTAAATTGATTCAGTTGTATGACTGAACTTCCACAAAACAGGAAATAAATAGCAATATTGTTCAGAGTTGATGTCTGCTTTGCTTACTAACTTTCTGCAAATCAAACTTTCTTATTTACAAGGAAGATGAAGTAAATAATAGTGGAGAGAAGGGAAGAAATAAGAAAAAGAAACTTTAATGAAACCTGAAATGTTATTATCATAGCAATATTATAATATTTCTTTACTTATTTCATCCCACGTAGATGTGTAAAACAGATGCTAAAGTGAAAATTAGCAATCTGAATAGCTAGTAATCTGGAAGATGTTTTTATTTGACAACATGGTTAAAACACCTTAATCATGATCTATGTGCTTATGATTCAGAGGTAAACACAAGTCATAGTAGACTGTCTATGCTTAGTAAAGCTAATTTCAGGGGATCATGCAAACTACCTACTGTGCAACTATGAATGGAGCACATATGAGCCTATGACACTCACAAACTCTCCCTGACTAACTTGTTGCCCAGATAACTTGTTATTTGGAAAGTGTTGTTAGACATCTGTATGCTTTATGAACAGTCTCTTGAAGCACTCTGATGTGTTACATATCCAAAATGTCAAAGAGCATCTATATCTTTGGCCCCAGATCAACCTCTTCTTCTCCCTCTTCACACACACACCCTTGTCCTTGTTTAACTTAATGGAAAGCAATAAGTATCAACAGGCGCTTTAGCCACCATTTCAGATAGGATGAATCATACCCTGAGAATATCAGTCTCTCTGCAGCAGACTGGAAAAACCCTCAGCAACTGCCCTAAATTACTGGCCCTGACTCAGGGCAGTGCAATTTTTCATCACCCTCTGAAAGTATGTCTCAGTGCACCTGAATTGTATGTTTAACATCAATAGTCTCAATACACCTTATCAAACGGGCTTCGAGATGCTGATATATCTTTACTGAGTAATACACTCCCTGTTACACATATTTGCTGGATTACCACAAAAATGTATGACATTTACTCCGGCGACATATCCAGTGTACCATATAGCAGATTGATAACCATCAGACAATCCATACATTACTCTCAGTAGCCATGGTAAGTTCAAATTTCAATGGGAAGAAACCTGTAATATCCGTATCCATACACACCTTAGGAAAATGGACATTGATTCTAAATCTATCCCAATACTAGCAGCCATACACTCAGTGAAATGAACAACAGTTCAGAGGTTAGAGGTGAACTGCAATCTTTGGAAAATAACTGACAGTATCTGAAGGCAGTTTGGGAACAAAAGTAAATAGTTTTGCAAACTTTATTATGCCTTGCAAGATGGTATGACAAAAAATGTCATTTCTTGTAAAAATGTATGTCTCCATAAACTTTCAATAATCTTTCCATCTTTGCTTCTCCAACTGTAATCACTGATATTTACAAGTATTACAGAGTTTGTCTATTCTGTTTGAATAACTATCTAAAAACTGGGAATTGGAGATCTCCAAAACTTTCTGCTGACTTTATTGGATCAACCAGCTCAATGGAAAGGAGTCTGCACTAACAGGGATGTTTTCAGAATACTCTGCTAAATTGTACATTGGTGAACCTAGTAAGAATTAGAGACATGCACTGCCCAAGCTAGAATAATTGTTTCAGAGTTATATTTAATAGGTAAAATGTAAAGATGCTTGTGTTGAAAGGTGATGCAATCCCAAATTACTGTTAGAAAGCGTAACTCCTTTTGATTTTTTGCTTTTTTTGACTTCATGTTTTATTACTGGCCAGTAAATCAGCAACAATACTTTAGAACTGTCAAATTAAAAACAGTATGCTTTTGGGGTTGTTCAGCCTAGAGAAGAGAAGGCTTCGGGGAGACCTTATTGAAACCTTCCAGTACTTCAAGGGGGCCTATAAGAAAGATGGGGATAGACTTTTTAACAGGACCTGTAGCGATAGGACAAGGGGTAATGGTTTTAAACTAAAAGAAGGTAGATTTAGACTAGATAGAAGGAAGACATTTTTTACAATGAGGGTGGTGAAACATTGGAAGAGGTTGCCCAGAGAGGTGGTAGATGACGCATCCCTGGAAACATTGAAGGTCAGGTTGGACGGGGCTCTGAGCAACCTGATCTAGTTGAAGACGTCCCTGCTTATGGCAGGGTGGATTGGACTACATGACCTTAAAAAGTCCCTTCCAACCCAAAGATTCTATGATTCTATGAAATAGACTAACAAATGAAACCACATACAAGTAGACCGGTAGCTAAAAACATTGCAGTAATCATCCAGACCTGTAATATTTCAGCTCTGTGAAGGACTTCTGAGTGAATTTCTCCATGTTACTTGTGGAAAAACTTTGTGAATTATGATTTACACTTGATTTTTACTGTCTGAGGTCTTGCACTTTGCAGAAATCAAAATATAGACAAGATTCTGTACCTGCAGAACTGTATTCTGGATTCTGTACCTGCAGAACTGTATTCTGACCTAGCTAGACCTTAAAGTATTAACACTACACTCAGATACCTTTTGTCCACTCCTAACAATCAGTACCAAACCAACAGGTAGCGTAAGATGCTTTGTGATGGAATAGGTCACTGCTTACCTGACTAAAATTGAACCCCTTCTGTAACGTAGCTCACACCAACCTGAGCTAAGAAAAACATGCCCATTTCTCAGTGCGCCTAGGTGGGTGTTTGTCTTTAAACGCGTACACTTACACTGCACAGTGCCGTAAGTGCCTTAACCTTCATAATGTTAAGAGCCCTCCATTTGCAATTCTGTAGTCTGATTTTCACTTCCAGCTCTGCAGCCTCTCAGCTAAATTGATGCAGCAGTATTTTCCCCCTTTTGTTTCCACGTTGTTTTTCTCATGTCGTTATTCTCATGGCCTTGCACCTGCCAACCCCAATGTTGTAACTATGGCAGATTTTCATGGGAAGCTACTTCCACTGCCATAGAATCACCTCCCCTACCCCCCTTCTCTATCCCTTGTTTGTAGCTTTTATTTTGTACTTCAGGAATACAGGACTTAGTGAATAACATTGCAGATGATAGTCATAAATCGCTGATAAGCATTATTCAACAACATGCGTGCCCAAAACGGAGCAACTGATCGGTGTGTAACACTTGCACCTAATTAAGCATGCTCTCATCAGTGCTAAAAGAATCATAGAATCATTAAGGTTGGAAAAGACCTTTAAGATCATCAAGTCTAACCATCAACCCAACACCACCATGCCCCCTAAAGTGTGTCCTGAAGTGCCATGTCTACATGTTTTTTGAATACTTCCACAGATGGTGACTTCACCACCTCCCTGGGCAGCCTGTTCCAGTGCTTGACCACTCTCTCGGTGAAGAAATTTTTCCTAATATCCAATCTAAACCTCCCCTCAAGGTGCAACTTGAGGCCATTTCCTCTCATCTTATCGCTACTTGGGAGAAGAGACCAACACCCACCTTGCTACAACCTCCTTTCAAGTACTTGCAGAGAGCGATAAGGTCTCGACTCAGCCTCCTCTTCTCCAGACTAAACAACCCCGGTTCCCTCAGCTGCTCCTCATAAGACTTGTGCTCCAGACCCCTCACCAGCTTTGTTGCCTTTGGACACACTCGAGCACCTCAGCATCCTTCTTGTAGTGAGGGGCCCAAAACTGAACACAGTATTCAAGGTGCAGCCTCACCAGCACAGAGTACAGTGGTACAGTCACTTCCCTACTCCTGCTGGCCACACTATTTCTGATACAGGCCAGGACGCTGTTGGCCTTCTTGGCCACCTGGGCACACTGCTGGATCATGTTCAGCTGGCTGTCAACCAGCACCCCCAGGTCCATTTCTGCTGGGCAGCTCTCCAGCCACTCCTTCCCAAGCCTGTAGCGTTGCATGGGGTTGTTGTGACTGAATGTTCAACCTCACACAGTTGGCCTCTGCCTATCGATCTAGCTTGTCCAGATCCCTCTGCAGAGCCTTCCTACCCTCCAGCAGATCAACACTCCCACCCAACTTGGTGTCATCTGCAAACTTACCGAGGAAGCACTCAATCCCCTCATCCAGATCATGGATAAAGATACTAAACAAGACCAGCCCCAAAATTGAGCCCTGGAGAACACCACTTGTGACCAGCTGCCAACTGGATTTAATTCCGTTCTCCACAACTCTCTAGGTGCAGCTGTCCAGCCATTTTTTTACCCAGCGAAGAGTACACCTGTCTAAGCCATGAGCTGCCAGTTTCTCCAGAAGAATGTTGCGGGAGACGCTGTCAAAGGCTTTACTGAAGTCCAGGTAGACAACATCCACAGCCTTTCCCTCATCCACTAGGCAGGTCACCTGGTCATAGAAGGAGATCAGGTTGGTCAAGCAGGACCTGCCTTTCATGAACTCGTGCTGGCTGGGCCTGATCCCTTGGTTCTTCTGGAGATGGATTTTGAGCGCACTCAAGATGAACCTTACGATGCTCCCTCAAGCATCATAAACAAGCAAAAACCAAGTTTGGTCAGGTCCTGAGCATAACTACACAATACCAGGGAAAAATCATGGTTGAAAAAATCATCATGGTTATCACCACCTGCTGCCCTCTTGCACTAGAGAGGAAATGTGAGAGAGGAGGTTGTTCTTCTGGAGACCCCAATACTTCATTTCCCAGATGGCCACCAGGGAGAGATTTTTGTCTTCTCTCTCGCTCTTTTTCCTTTTTAAAATTTTTTTCCTTTCTTGTTCTCATTCTTCTGGATTCCTCTGCCCCAAGTAATTTGAAGTCAATTTATGCCTTCAGCTGTAAACCTCATAAATGAAACTCTATGTGCATCTCTTATCACCCTTTGTGCAGCACTTAAATATTGATTAAACTTAAGGATCAAAATATGTCCTAAATGTGGATGAATTAAACACATGTTTAAATGCTTTCTGAATTTAAACTGGAATGTCTGATGTAAACCTCATGAGCAGCATGCTTAATGGCCCAAATAATCCCAAAGATGGCACTATAGGGAGTATTTTACATAAATATGCCATAAAACAGACACATGAAGATACAGTGGTGGAAGACATAAGCTTACAAACCAAGTGTTGCAAAGTCAGAGTCCATCCAATGAGCAGCAAAGGTGTTTTGCAGCTCAAGTGTTTTGCAGCTGAGGTGTTTTGAGTAATTCGAGAGCTTCCTCATTTGTCTCCACTGCTTTCAGAAACTGCCAGTGTATGAGTGTCTGGAAGTCATTGGACCATGAATGCTGTGAATGGCCAGCAAATATGATTATTTGACCCTCTGAACATCAAATCCCATGCAAAAACACTTAGTAGTTACTTTCAGATAAGTGCATTTAAGCCAATTACTCAATCTCTCTATAGGTCCTTTCCTGTTCCTGAATGGAGGATAACACTCATCATCTTTAAAAGTGGTCTGCAGATGGACATCAACATAAGAAAGAACTGCAGAAATAACAACTTGCATAGAAATTGATGATGGAAGGGTCACTAAACAAGATACTTAAATTTGCATGTCTATAGGTGAGCTAAGCGTTTTCAGCTGCCATGGCAGTTGCTAGAGATCTAGTCAATACAGACAGCAGAGCTTAAATAATGTGATTTAACTCAATGTAAAAGTTGACATTGACTGGCTAGCCAGATGAATATATCTCGAGGCTCCCCTGACTGTATTGACTGTTGACTAGAAAGGGAGTTTACACAACACAAACATCTAGAGTTAGCTGTCTTAATCTCAAATTGAATCCCATCCCTCCTGTCTCCTCATGTTGCATATAGCATGAAACAGTAAGTACAAAACATGGTAAAGTAGTGTTTTATGAAGTATGGGTATTATTACATATAAATCCAAACTGATTCCATTGTGATGCTGGCCTAAATGACGTTTCAGAAAAAAAAGAGAATGCTTTCTCTCTGGCTCAGAAAGAATGGTATTCCCACTCCTAAACCAGATGATGAATGAGCACATGTGTTTCCACATACATCACCTCATTTTAAAAGCCCACTGACAATAGCGCCAAGAAAAAATTTAGGATAACCTCTTACATATTTTCCATGAGAGGAAATACTTTTACTTTTTAAATACATATGTAAATAACTAGTGTTAACGTGGAAAAAAATGTCCTTTTCTTCCCAGAGTGCTATGCAAAGATGTTTAAGGCTGAACACTTATAAAAAAGTCTTAGAAGGATAAGCAAATTATTTGGCATTGCAAAATTGGTCAGTGGCAAGCAGAATATTCTTTGTTTTCTCTTCACTCTTTCTGTATGGCACTGAACATCACTGACATACAGCCATGTGATGTAGAGTACAGGATTTTATTCTGAGCAAGAATTACAGGTTGTTTGTGAAGCAGTGCAAAACATGATTTGTCCTTGTCTGTATTTCCATTTGAACTGTTTTTAACATTTCTTTAGTTTTATCCATTGCCAACAGCTTTTGTTAGCAACAGGTAATTTCCATAACAGATAAGGCTGGAGAATTTCCTAACACCTGAAATCTGAAATATAAACCACTTGAACTCTGGCAGTATAAGCTTTTCCCAAGCCTTTACAATGGGGAAAACTTTCTACCTTGGTGTGATAGAAATGGGACTAAGGATTTTTTTTTTTCCCCCAACAGAATTAATCCATTTCATTCCAATAAATAACAAGTCCTTTGCAAAGATATGTGTTAGTTTGCTAATCATGTTGCTTTCCACAATTATTAATGATGCACTAAAATTACTTCATAAAATACACCCAGTAAGAACACTATATATGTTTGTATTGTGCCAGATGAAAAAGAGCTTTGAGGCACAGCTTTCCTTTGGATTTCTCTGTGTGGAGACCTACAAACTGCTGATCAAGAACTGACTCCATTTCTCACCTGATAGGAGGTGCTAAGAACACTGCAGGATTCAGTTCCCTATACGTTTTGTATCTAATCTGTGTGTCCCTGTAGCTACTGAGTTACTGCGGGTAAGTAATCCAGTTTGCCGATGGTCTGTAGCAGTACCAAAGATGCTTCTGGCATTAATGTATTAAAAAATGTTGTTATTTGGTTAATATGTACAGATAAGGGATTTATTTTTTTTAAGAAAGAGGGAAAACACACAAAGAAAATTAAACACTTCAAATACAGCTCAAAGAAAAAAATTAAGGTAACATCACTAGCTTATTATTAAAAACAGGATAAATCAAGGAAATGCAGTTAGTAGAAATGTAATTAGTGCAAGAGGATGATTGTTGAAAGTTATTTGATGAATGAAATCACTGCTGATTAAAGAGAGGTAGTATACATATCACAGAATAAGCATGTTAAATGGAGAAATCATTTAAGCTAGCATCGAATAAAAATGACCAATTGAAAGGACTTGTTCAAAGCTCTTTTGTCTACAGTCCTTGAATGACTGCCAGGTCTGACAGCTGAGGTTCCCATAACTCCCTGTTGGTCTGCCATCAGAGGTTGTAGATGCTTGTTGCTATGTGAACCAAAAGAAGGGCAATGAGCCTCCCAAATGCCATCCTGTGCTCTCCTGTGGCCTTGCTGCCTCTTCTGGGATTCCACTTGTTATCTCAGCTTTAATACAGGTAATGGCCAGATCAAAGTCACAACAGGATATTGATACCAGGTAAGCTCTGCTTGGAATAACAGCAAAGCAATCCTGCACACACAGACAGATGTGTTACCCAGAAAATAAGTAAGAGCTCATGTTTTGACCAGGCTTTTCCTAATAACATGTGAGCAGCTCTTTCTGATGCTTCTCAAAACCTTATGCTGAATGAAAAGTGGCATGTACGATGCTCCAAGGGCCATCAAGCAGCTATTCCTCAAAGTCATAATAACAGGGACTTCTTAAAGCAAACGAGGCTGATATTTGCCCATGCTAATGAGCTCATTGCTTGCATGCAAATTAAGTTTTAATTTATTTTAAACCTCTTCTGTTTCATCTTGATAATCCAAGTAAGCATGAACCAAAAAAGGAAGAGAGAGAAAATAGACAAGAAAACTTTTGAAATGCCCTTTTTGTTTACATGCTGATGCAGGCTGTTTCTTCTGCACTCCATGGAGAGAGCTCACTTCTGTGTAGTATGAGCACATTTCAAAGTAAAATTAAATACAGCTAAGAGTGTGAGAATAAAGAAGAACAAAATTCATTATAAAACTCTCTCTCTCAAGCCAATATTGAGAGACTGTAAGGAAGTTCAAATTTGTAGGCTGTGCTGCACAGCTTCAAAACCTAAACAAACTACTTTGGCTTGCAAAGAATTTTTACTAGAAAAAGGCAGAGCTGTGAAACAGTGAAGTATTTCTCCAGTATCAGTTCATCATAAAAATAGAGCAGTAGTTAGCTTTAAAGAAGAATTACCTAGAGCTTCTATGTTACATCTTAGTCTCAATTAAAAAAACACTATGGGAAAATACAGTTTAATAAATATTGGAACAAAACTTTTCAGAAAAGTTAAATAAGGTAATGTATATCCTCTAATACCAATGCTGTGAAATTAAGGAAAAACTTACTAGAAGAAATTCTTCAGGTATTGAAGAATAAATTTAATTTCCTTCAAGATAAACTAGTTTGCAGTAATTTATGAGGAACCTAGCTCACTTTCTATATTTAAAATAGGAAATGTATGTAACACCATAGCTCACTAGTCACTACTAGCAAAGGCCATCCATAGTGTTCTCTCTAACCTTTGTGCTTCTTTCTCTTCTTTTAACAGGAATCAGAATCAAAGCTGTTGGCACTTAGGAGAGGGGAGACTGCCTGCAGTAACATGTAAGAGAGTATTCTGCTTCCCACTGGTAAATGGCTTCAGATCTTTTCTGGAGTCCTCATTGTGGGGAGTTATCTGGGAGAAGGTAAGCAAAGCAAACATGTTCGTTTGAACATACTCTTTAGTCAAACTTCTAAGCTAAGAGATCATGTTTGCTGTGATCAGCTAAGCTACTATAACTACATGCAATCACGAGAGTCTTCAAAAACAATTCAACTCGGCTATTTTGAAGAACAATTTGATTCCCTTTTTCTTTATATGCTTATTGTGGTAAGAACAGAGACTTACAAAACCAGTTCTCATGGATTCTCACCTTAAAAACTGACAAGTGAATATATTCTGAACATTCACTTTATGCTCAAAAACTGCATCCTGAATTGCGGAAAGGGACATATACAATTTAACTTCAACATTCATCCCAAAGAATATTCTATTCTTTAAGCAGTATTATAGACACAATAACTATATGCAAGCATTATAGAAACCAAATTAACCAAATCTTCCAAATACATTTTATTTCAATTTTCTTCTGTTTCCCACCTTCTACTGGCTGAAAGGAAGTTTCACAGCTTCTGTGTCCACCCATTTAATTGTGCTTAACCTTCAACACTGTAAAATTCGGACTGCAGAGCTAGCTATGATGGATCATAGCTTTGATAATTAAATGGAAGGCAGCAACAGAAAATTTTGGAAATAAAGAGGAAGAATGCAGTACTAGAAGGTGCTGTTAGCAGGCGTGACATTAAATAGATGATTACAGAGGTTCAAGTTCACCTGGGCCTGGATCAAAATCAAAACCCCCTGGTGAATGACTCATCACTTTGTCAAACAAGAACAGACCCCAGGCTCCAAGAAGTCATCCGGATCAAATGCTTCAGTGCAAAGCACAGAAAACTGGCAGTAGCCAAACACAGGGTAAGTTAGCTTTTGTGAAGCCACCTATTTCCTCTTCATTAGAAATCACTTTTAGTTTGATGCATATAGTTCTATACATTATATATTCTTTATATTTGTATGTATTTTTAAAATTTTAACATGAGTACATTTTTGAAATTAATTATAACTATTTCTAATCCAGTTATTTACTGTGCAATGATGTTATGGATTAATTTACCAAAACTGAGTCATTAAATTATTAATGATTTAATTAGTATTTCATCTCATAATGCTTAAGAATCCTACAGGTTTTAACAGTGTTCACCTCTTACACCTTACTACTGCATGTAGTTATGGGAAGATTTTAAGAATGAAATTTAATGGACAATTCAAAGTAATAATATAAAAGTTTCTTATAGAAAAAAATGTCAATAATATCCTTGTCTAAAACTCTAGTGTAAGAACTTCATTCACTCTATTTTTTTTAAACTGAGAACACAGTTCAGTGACAGGCTTTTCTCTGGTTTTAATGAGAATCTGTTCACCAGTAATTAAAAATGCTTGGAAAGTACTTCTCTGAGCCGTAGGTGGTTCCTATCTCATTGAAGTTTAGCAGATGAAAAATTAGCTCCTTAATTTAAGCCTGTTACCTCTGATCCCCATAGGGTAAAGATACGGACACACATCACTGAAGGGCATTACTCCATTCTGAGAGCACTGTATAAGGGTAGGATTCAGCTGCAGATTATGACATCTAAATTCAGGTGTTAGCAGGTAAACTACATGTGCAAGCTCCCATTATACTGGATCATTATGAACCTGTTATTCAAAACCTCAAAGCCATTTTACAAAACCATTATACAAAAAAGTATCTTGTTAAATTCTGTTTAGATGTGCAATTTTATCTCTGCCTTGTAATGAAGAAGGAAAATTAAAAACACTGTCTTTAAAAAGCTGTTTAGCCTAATCTGGATATGGAAGCATTATTACTCATTAATCATAGCCTTGTAGTTATTTTATAACCTTGTAGTTATTGTGTGGCACTGTTCCAAAGAAAAATGAAAATTGCTTTGTGCCTTCATTTCTTTTCCATTCAACTCCAGTTCTGGATTCCCTGTTTTCATAGTGCTTAGTTTGGAGATTATTAGAATAACTCTGTAATATTTTTACACCTCAATCATTAATGTATACTTGACCTTTGAACCTTCTGAACTCTATTTTAGCTGAGAATAAAAGAAAAAGTTGCACATGAATAGACATATCATGTTATGAATAACTAAAATGCATCTGTAAAACTAATTCTCTTGCAGATACATCCATTCCCACTTCCACAGCAAGCTGGTATGATTTAGTGTAAGATCAGTTGAACCACTGCTCTGCCTTTATTTGCATGGATTTAGTGAAATAGATAAGGCATGCTCTCACCTCAGCAATTTCCAGGAATTCTTTTCCACTATACATTACTTCGGTGAGCTTATTTTTTTCATAAACGTTTCTGGCTCCTGAAACCATGTAACAGCTTCCCCATTAGCTGAAAGTTTATTCTCCATATTACATCTTTGGGAAATCCAACAGATTCTTGTGCCATCAGGTTCTAGTGCCATACCACTTCCAACCTAGGTAAAAAATGCTCTGTAGCATAGTACTTTGGAATGGGTCTGCTTTGATAGTCATTAGCTGTACATCTGGTCAAGGCACTTTCCACACATTCATTGTTGGAAAAGAAGTTTGTAAAACTATAACCCGTGACTCAATGGAATATTAGTAAAATGTTTGAGTTATTCATGGCCGTTTAAAAATGTCCATGTGGGTTTGTCAGTACAGCTTTTGAAATGTAACAAATTAATATCCTTAGTTTGTCTTAATTTGTGGACAGATGGTGTGAAGAGGGCTGAGTGATGCACAGTGCTGTCCCTCAGCTTGTCAAGACTTATTTACAGCGCAGGAGCCATCCTCTGATGGCTGATTATCTGCTTCATTTAGTAGAAGTGAAATTAACCTCTGGTTTCTGTGCTGATGACTCAGCAGGTAGTGCACCAATAATGCAAAAAATGGTACCAGAAAGACATTGGTCTTCAACCCTAACAAGGCCCATTAAAGAGCCAAATTGCTTTATTAGACCCAGGAGATAGAAGCAATCATTTCAGTCTACTAACTGGAAAGAATAAAGTCTGGAAAAAAAGAGAAGAAAATGAGTTTTCTTTCCATGCATGACAAAAAAATGTATTATTTCAGGTGATTTTTAAGAAACGTAATTCTGCGATTAAGTTCATTGGAAGCAGATCTGTGTACTGAAATTGAAAAATCAGGAAAGATACAGGAAGTTATACGTTGTTTCATCTCCTGTGGCTTTTGCTTCTTGGGTTGCATTACATGGTACAGAATATTATGCACAGTGTATCTCCAACAGGAGTAATCTTAGTTAAACAGCTTGATGTTAAGTACACCTATGTATGATTCTTTATGCTGGATAATAATATAACAGCAGTAATAATCCACCCAGAAATGAACATTAAATGCTTTCAAAAATGTAACCTCTTTTGAAAGGTTCTTCTAATGATAGCATTTATGAGCTTACAATGAAAAATCAGCACAGAGGAAGGCTAATGATGAGCAATATTAACCTTATTTAATTGAACGTGATGAGAAATACCTGAACCTCATGGGTTATCTGTCAATAGGAGGAAAGGATTGGCTATTTGCAATCAAATTTACATTATACTTCTGCAAGAAAAGCTTCTATGTTAGCTCCTTTTGCATTATATTGTGTTGCATCACATGACACATTTGCTTCATCTGACAATATTATTTTAAAGCAGTGTAATACATCAAAAGTGTTAAAAAGAAAACAACTTGGGTTTTTTTCCATGCTGAACATACACAAAGTGCTCCAAGTGAAAAAGTATTGATTACCCATGGGTAGTTTTTGAGAGCAGGTATCAAGCATGATACATGTTCATCTTCAGAAGAGAGAGTGTTGGGATAAACACCAGATGGGAGATTAAACAGAGATTTTACAGATTTTCTTGAAATATTAAAAAAATATATACAGAGGACACTGAGGAATTCTTGTTATGGAAATAGCTTACAGGTGTTTTTTCAGAGGCTTTGAGTCATTGTACAGATGTCTTTTTAACCCCTCCTGGTCTTTGAAAGCAGAAGAACTTTCATTAAAGCAGATTCTTTTCTAAAGGGAATGTTAATATATTTATAATATATTTGTCTACACCTGCATGTTAAATTGTTTGTTGCTTGTTCCTGGACAGACTGTGATTTATGTAATTCCACCAAGAAAATGCCACAGAGCAAGACTGGGGGAAGTTAAACTAGGATAACACTCAATGTTTCTACACAGTAAAGCATTATTGAAAGCTGGAATCACTTTTAAAAACATTAACAGCTACAGGAAAATTAAAAGGCGAAAAGCACGTAATTTGTGCTTTCCACTTTTACCATTTCTCCTCTGAGACCTCTTGCCCACCTAAAAATTTCTTTCCCTGATTGATTTGATCAAAGCTCCAAGACCAACAGGTAGTGTTTGGGTTGAGACTCAAGTCTACATCACATTCAGGGCAATTTGCTGAGCAATAACTTTTAAGTATCTGCACAGGGATATGAAAATTAACCTTGTCTTTAAAATATGGGTATAAAGAAAGAATCCCTAGTGTAGCTTCACTAGTGTAGTAATTATTAATGTAGTAATATTCAATTTCTTTTTACTCCAGACAAACTGACCTGGGTTGAAAAACACACCATAGATTCTAGAAATGGATTGTCTCCAACTTCGTATTTAGCTTATTCCTCTTGTGCTGCAGCCATGGTCCTTACTATGCAGGTTATTTTAACCATCCATGCTAACTACTGACTCATATGATGGAAAGTGAACAATGGTGCTGTTATCTCAAAAGAACAAAGACTGTCACAATGTGGTTACAGATCTGAGATCTAGGGGCAATTGTGGGGCTGTGCTGGACTCAGAAGAGCTCTACATCTTGAGAAGAGGTTTTCTGGGAGGAACATTATGACCACTTGTCTCCTCATGGAAATCAAGAGGTGTATCATTCATATTTTGTGGAGGGAAGACATGGTACATAACCAGTCCATGTAGTCAAACTGGTCCTGTGTAGTCAAACTTGTCCTGAAAGCCAAATACTACCGTACTGCATTTAACTATTGGCTTATTTATGTTAGATCTCTATTATACATCCCACTCCTCACATTTCTATCATGTCATCTTGATTCTGCTACTTCCTTTAGGATTCGTCCACCTAAAGTTTGTCATAGCCGGAGTTTTTACAACTGAAGAGATGATGACTCCCCCACTGAAATGGTATATCTGGTGTGCCATGCCCACCACTCCCCGTTGAGACATCTCCCTCTTGTCACAGTCCTTCCCAGTTAACAGATCACCTGCTCCAAACTTTTCTTTGGCATTGTTTCCTGTCTGTCTAACTATCACCTTCTTTCTCTCTTTTCCTACACAAATCAGTCTTCTTGCACTTACCATACTGTCAGTTTTACTCTCAGTCAAGTCTTATGGTGAGTCACTTACTCTGTTTGTGCTTAAGAACTTCATTAGCCCTGCCTCTCTAGAATTCAGTCCTGGGATGCTTCCCTGATGCTAACCCCTACATTTGATCATATTTATCTGTTATAACGATGCATAAGGAACACATAAATCACTGATGAATGCATTGGACTGTAACAAAGATATTTAGTGCCATCATGAAGGTTGAAAACAGATTCAAGTCACATTCTGAAAGTTACACACAAATCTCCTGCTCTCATATGGACTACAGATTCCTTTCTGGCTTTGAACTCCACATTCCTTCCAGCTAAGAGCAGGAAAGAAATTAAGTCTCAATAATGATTACACATCAGCTTCTTGTGGGAGCCCCAAGAGGAAAATCTGTCATTTCACTTCAACATTTACTGTAGCAGTATTGACAAAGTGTCCCTATGCCACTAGCTCAGAGTACTGGATATATGCATATCTTCACCAAATGTGTGAACAAGAACGACCCTCATTCACTGCAACTTCTTTAAGGACTGTATTCTGTTCTTGTTCAATCTAATGTCAGTTTTACCAGATATTCAAACTGAACTACACTTTGACCCCAGCATAAGAAAAGTTTGTTCCTAAACTTTTCAGTTTCCTAATGATAAAATGGCTTTCTAGAGTGCTGGATATTTAACCTCATAAAAACTAATGAAAAGCACCCAATGCAACTCAATAAATTCCTGTAATAGTACATATTACATAGATTTGATGAGTTTGTCTAACATAAAACTAAACCAATTTTGTTTTGTGAAGTCCTTTTCCATACAACAGTTTTCTAGTATTCCAGGAGTCTTTTCTGGTCTTTTCCTGCAATTTTTTTTTTAGAAATACATGGTCTGAAAGGATAAATAAAATGTGATCTTGTGTCTTGGAATCTCTTGCAGCAAGAAGGTTACTTAAAATAAATAAATAACATCCACTGTTTGCCAGAGTAAACTTACTTTAATCAGATCAGCTTCTTGAAGATGTATTGGTCTCTCTGCAATATTTTTAAGGTCACAAGAAGCCGTCCCTTCCAGGAACTCTTTTTTTTTATAGTCTCTTTTTTCCCAAGATATCTAGGGTAAATACAAAAAATTATTTTATATCCCTCAGACTGAGTGATTCACACATCTTCAAGTTGTGTTGAATGCCACGATCAAGAAACTGAATACTTTTCAGAGAATTTCCTGTGCAGAATTGTCTGTGCAGGACACAATGCAAGTCTGAGGGCATGGTCCAAGACATTGTCTCAGGCAAGAAACTCAGATTTGAGTTTCTGATCATGTATTTAATATCATACCAAGTTCCAGACAATGGACAGTCCATGATTCTACACCTGTACAGCATGCAACTCTATCTCCTAAAAGATTCTTCCACCAGATATAACTTGTATGTATGTATTTATTAGCATTTCAACATTCATAAATTGCAAAATTTCTTTGCAATATGACCTAAGAGTTGCTGCAATGACACTTTCCAGACCATCTGAAGTAATAGCTCAGAAATATGGATTGTCAATTTTTTTTGGTCACAAATTTTATTGAGACCAGAGTTACCAACCGAGTGACTCTCCCAACGTTTAGTATTTAATTGACATAGACTGCTTAGTCGTTAGTCATTCAACACTACCAACAGTTACTAGTTCCATAAGCTCTCTTAGAAGTCATTATGACTTAACAGCTATGTTTTAGCTAAACAAAACCCATAGAACTGACGAGCCAAGAACAATACACAATATCATTTATCAAGATGAAGAAAAGACACAGCAGTGTAATGATTAGGTCATTTTCTTAAGTAAAATTAATTAAATTCCTGCATTTTAAAATTAATCCAATGTTTCTGCAGGTTTGAAGTCGGGTTTTTTTTAAAACTTGGTGTGCCACACAGAAAGCTCTGGGGAAAATAAGGTTTTCAGTCAAAAAGCAGGACTAAAAAAACATTTATATTTTTACAATAAGACAACAACCTGTCAAGCCCAAAGACACAGATCATCCCAGATATATAGGAGGAACATTGTCCACATTTTGAAGGATGGGGGTAATGGGTTTTTTAATGGGCAAACTCTGCTTAATACTAAATACATAAAGTCTTTTTGGGGGAAAAAAAATTTAGTACTATATAGCTTCCCACCTAGCTTCCCACCAAGCTCACTTACCTATAGAGCTACAGTCATGCTTCTTGTTATTTCTCTCCTGGAGGCATGGTTTTGTACACCGCCATGTCCACCTTACCAGAAATGATGGTATGTGTTCTGGCAAGTAAAACAGTTGCTGAGTTATCAGAGGTAGGCAACCACATCGAGAAGAACTGGAAACCTGGAAAACTTCTTCCTAGCAAGGACTCCAGCACATTAAGCAATTATCCATGGCTTGAGTTCCTCAAGATTTTTGGTAGGTTCTGAGAATGAATGAGGTCTAATACCTGATCATTAAATGTCCTTAGGCAGCACACATATGTCTAAAGACTAGAAGGATGGTTTCCAAAATGAAAGCAGTGTTTATGTTACAAACAGGAACAGAACTCAAGAAAGTAAGCATGACATTTTTGCATGAAATCCCAGTTATCCACAATGTCTAGGGCAGACTTATCTGGAGAGCTTTCCTTAACATTAATCCTTAAATGATATTTTCACTGGGTTTTAGATCATTACATTTCAATTCTTGCACTAGTTCCCTTTACATACACTTTGCCTCTCTCCAGTATATTTTGTACAGATTTTGCAATATTAACTATACGTTGCTTCTGTGCAGGGTCTTTTCTGTTGCACTCCCAAACAAGAACAGGGCATAATTTTTGCATATTCAGTTCCCAAGTAGCACTTTCTCTTCACAGAAAGACTTCAGCTGACTCGGACTAACTTTTCTGTCCTATTTTCTTGTTATTTTTATGTTTATTAAAATAAATAGTAGAAATGTTACAGTTCAGTTCAAACTGACATTCCCAAAGTCCACAGTCACTCACACCACCGTGGTGACATGTGCACAAACCATTTTTGCCTACTCTCCATACACAATTTTTCTTCAAACTTGCATTTTTCATAGTTCAAACTTGGTAAAGGCAATAAAAGTGTAAATTAAGAATAATTTTCACTAGATGTTTTCTGCATCATTTTGCACTATATACTTTCAATGTAAAGTGCTATGTTCATAATGTTTTCAAAAAGATTTCCTTATTCTCTGTTTGGTAACAGGTGTTATATTGAAAGGCAGTATTGTACATCATACATTCCTGTTGATTCCATTTTATTCAAGTGATTTCCCTTCTCATCCACATGAAGAATTTAAGCGGTAATGAAATAAAGACTAAGTCTATCATTCATCTTGCTTTATAAGTTTGAAAGAAATCTGTCATGGATACAGAGTTCACAGTATCAAACGTGCCTGTTGGTCATGGAATTGATGAGCACTGAGGCACTGCAGCACAGCAACATAAGGGGTGCGCTCAGTTTTTTGAAACAAAGCTCACAATATTAATAATGGTCTTCCAAGTCTAGAGCTTGCATTATAAACTAACAATTAGGAAAATGTTTTTAGAATAAACTTTATTTCTACCAAGGAGAGTTTAAACATTTCATTTGTAAGAACTGCCCCATTCAAGTCAACTTCAAGCTGATGTTCACACATATAAAACAGGTCTGTCTGTAGGTACACCTTTGGGACTAGTAAACAATAGGAATTATGATAGATTGCACATTTAATATTCTGAGGTGCTTTCAGAATATTAGAAGATAATACTCTGAAAGATGCTGCGAAACATGTGAACTCCTGAGCTTCCATTTTAAATAGTTCAGACATCTCTTTGCCAGATTGTCTCCTTTCAGTGATGATTATACCAGAATTTAGTCCCACTAAACTGAGCTTAACTGAGTATGGAAATTATGAAATGATGATTTTTTTTTTGCCTGTTCAGCATACTGATAACCCCCACTTCAAAAAACTATTTGGGCAGGCATGCACTCAAGCTGAAGGTTGCAAAAATGCATGCATATTTCTCCAGATTATGGAACCTTTCCTTGTGAGGATTACTCAACACTAGAATTTGTATCTTTTTGTGCGTTTAAATGGTCGTCTTTTGATGTTAGCTGGCTATTCAAGGGTCACAATCTTACAAATTCCCTCTGGCCATTTTTAAAGAAATATTTTTATAAATGGCTATAGCATTTGAGATTATAGGTATTTTTAGAGGACTGCTGTTTTGTTATTAACAAAACAGTTTCTGCAGTAAATAGTTCCCTACAGAAATAAAAGCTCAGGAGTTTACTTGAAAGTTCACTTTTACCAGGAAAAATAAAGTTGCTTTTTGAGTAAAACACAAATGAAAGAGACAGTACTGTTTTTTGACTGGTATTGTTTCTTCCCCTGTCCTTTCTGCCAGCTGACTATCTGCTTTAAAAAAACACCCACCAACAAATACACCCATAAGGTTAAATCTTTAAACACATTAGTTGAGTGTTCAGAAAAGTTGTGTATATTGTAGGACTATTCTAAATGTTGTGAATTTGTAGAGATGATGCGTGTCTGTGTGTGTGCGCACGTGTGTCAGTGTGTGTGCTCACGTGTGCTAAAGAGAAGACAGATGTATACATCTCCTTTACTGGAAGTGTAGATACAATTGTCTGATGGAGGTGGAGTTTACCTATGGTAGTGACAGAAAAACTGTAAGAAGTTTGCTGAGAAAGATCCCAAGCAGAAGATGACTGAGGTGTAAGAGCCTGGTTCTATAGGGCACAGGCATGTGCAGGAGCTCATTGGTCAGTAAAGGAGATAAATATGTTTCAGATCTTTTTATATTTCCTCTCTGTCAGGAGGGATGACACAGTAGAAGGAGGATCCCTTCTCCACAATCCCATCTCCTAAAGATGGTCTTGCTATTTGACCAAGGGAAATCTGATTACACAGAGTAACTATTTGCTAACAACAACCATAACAACCAATTCTTAGATCTCATATTCATATTCCTTTATGGACAAGTTGAAGTCTATTCTCTCAGTGAACCTGGGCAACCAAAACCCCAGATTCCAAGCTTGAATAAAAGACAAGAACTTTCCAGTTCAAATATACACTATTATCCATCACCCTACTCAGCGCTTCCCAATACTTGAGACAGTGACATCATCTGTGGCCCTCCTCCCCAACTCTGCACAGCACACCCCATCACCTCTTGTTCCAAAATACCTTCTCCCCAACTAATGTGCAACCTACAACTCAGCCACACAGCCTAGCGAAATCCAGCCACCAGCTGGTGATTACTCGCCTGGTTAGAAGCTCAGACACACTTCTGTTTCTTACAAAATGAAATTCTCTTTGGAATAATGGGAGAAGAAATGGAGGAAACTGCCCCGGGTTTCTAATACAAGTATCTGTTTTCCATGTGTCATTTGAACTCTTCGATCTTCACCACACATTATCCAATCGTTCTGGCATTTCCATTTAGTCAAATTAAACATTGGTCTGTTATTTAATTCACTGTTCCACCTCTTTTTCTACATGAAGTTGGTGCAAGAAATGGTTCTTAATGCAAAAATTACTTTCCACCAGGGATTTTCACATCATCTCCTTAATGAAGAACTTCAAATAACTATACGCTAGGGAACTTTTGTATAAATATACACAGTCTGGATATTACAACAGGACTCTGAGTCAATATTAAAAATTTACACTGGCATCTCTGGATGCATCACAAATTCATATATTAGTGTATTGCTTAATTGTGTCTTTTTATTGGAAAACACACTTTTTAATTATGAATAATATTTTTATTATTAGGAATTATTTTATATATCTAAGAATAACAAAGTGATCTTCCATAATGAATGACTAAAAACCATGAAAAACAGTGGTAGGCATGTGTCAATGAAAGGAAAAGGCTGACTAACCAGCTTTCTTGACGAATGAATGCAAAGACATCTGGGTAAATTTGGGTAACAAAACGTGTGCCATTATTCCTCATTAAATATCTCTCTTAATAAAGTGATAGGCTGGTGTACACAGAAACCAGGAAAATAATATTTGCTAAAAATACCCTAATAAATCGTGATTTTGGTGTAGGGTAAGATGGGGAATCAAATCTTCTGAGCTGGGCATTCAGGCACTGTCCAAATTGAGCTTTTGCAAGTTTGCATTGTAAGAATTGTTTATTCAGTCAGATCGGGTACAGTATCTGCACTGGGTAGATGGAAGTCCATGAGATAAATCTAATAGGGATCTCACCTTTTTTACGTAATTCAAATGATGATTACATGACTTGTTCTAGTTCTAGAATCTTATATCCTTAGATTAAGCAGTTATATTTCTTTTTTTAACATTCAACTGTAGAACAAAAAAGATGCTAAGAATACTAAGAAACCAGCAGCTGCTTTATCCTTTCAAGCATTCAGTGACAAAGCACAGGCTGTACAGTATGGTTTTATTTTGTGCAGTTTATGCCACACAAGCTCTAACTCAGAATATTTTACTGATGTGAATAATATTAGCAAGCAGACAGGATATGTTCTCAGAGAACAAAAGACAAACTGTAGGGTAGCTAACTTTGTTCAACGAGGATTGAGAAGGGCGAAATTAGAAGATGAATAAGGATAAGATCAAGTTAAGAAAATTATTGTAGATATCACTTGGGGATTTCTGAGTGCTTAAGTGATGACCTGGCAGCAAGCCCTGCTGAGAAGGGAGGGTTACTTCAGTGGTGACCTGGCAGCAAGACCTGGTCAAAGGAAGAAACTAATTCCCTGGGTGTAAGTAGGAGCCTATTTGAGAGCTTGAGCCTATTTGGAATCTTTGTCCTATTTATAAAGGAGATAAAGAGGGCTGAAGAGCTGGCCTTAAAGGTTGTATGAACTGCCAGGTAAGCAGAGTGTTGCACTTCCTTTATTCATGCTCCACTAGGCTGATCCTCAAAAAGGATTTGCTTCCTCAGACACTGGCATCCTGCCAAAGCTGCAGACCCTCTTGCCAGAATCTGCTTTTAGTGCTGCAGGGCAGTCATGAGGAGCTGGTGAAGCAAGCTTTAAATGCTTTACTGAAGTCACTTACTGATAAAGGAAGTGAGGAATAGATCAGTAAGTGTGTAAAGTATCACAGTGGTACAAGGAAGACCTAACAATTCAGCCATATTTTATTTGTCACACACTTTCCTAGAGAAGTGAAAAGGTTTGGGCATGGCTCACCCTTCTCAAAGATACACTACTGAAACTAAAGAGTTTTCTTCATGTCTTCTTTTAAAAATAGGAAATTCGTTCCAGATCAAGAGACTAAGTGTAGCTCCAAAATTAATATCTTATTTTTACTCAGTTTTCAGTACTGCAGAAGTCTTCAGGTGTTGGCTAGGCATTCCACCATTAACATTTACTGTTCAGTTGTATTGGGTTACATTGAATCTCTAAGTCCGTGACCCAGACTAGAAAATTCAACAGAACCATAAAGTGCCAAGCTGATGGAGGAGGAAAGGGTGGACAAAAATTGTCTCTAAGGCCAAATTGCTGGTTATAGTTGTCATAGTAACAACACAGGGTGGGAGAGGGTCAATTTGAGCCAAGTAAGGTCAGCTTTGTATTATGACACTGGAATTTACTAGTGCTAAAGATGTGGAAAAATGTAAGGCAGAGAATATCTAAGTTACATCACTTCAAGAGAGAGAGGACTAACGAAGGTAAAGCAGAAATCCAAATAATAAATTCATTCTCATGATAATTCTCCCATTATTTATAAAGCATCATGCTACCAAATCAGTAGCTGGGCCCTGTGCATGATAAAAATGAGGTCAAGAAAGCACTTCTAAAGATGATGGATAAAATGATACTTACATACATAATTTATTAGTTTATATTCAGAAAAAAATATATCACTCCCATTCTGAAACACTTTTGTGTGCACTTATATTGCACTTAATGCAATACATTGCAAATACGTTTACATTGCACATGCCTTCTTAGAAATTGACCTTCAAAGTGCTGATTAAAATACAGCATCAAACCAAAAATAAATAGACAAAGTGAACATCACTTAGCAACTCAGCAGAGTACTACAGCATCATACTTTTATATTGCTTTGGAGATCTAAGCTATTGTCTCTACAAAGTACTTCACTACACTAAGATACTGTAGACCTAGCTTATGAACTTCCACACCCACTCAGATGCAAATCTATGCAAAAGGAATCAAACTCATCTGTATCACAATGCAACCACGTTACATTCAGAGCATCCAATGATCTCCCAGTGATAACTGACCATCATTTCATAAGTTATTTAGCAAATGCATTGGACAACGGAAACACTTTTGTAAGTGCACATGACCCACTGTGGACACATACTTTCAGCTAAGCAGCACCTCACCTTTGGGCAGTCTACCACAAATCACTGTTTCCAACACATAAGAGACAGCATATTCTATATGCCAAGCAGTTTATTAGTATCACCTTGAGGTGGCGTAGATGTATGTTGTCCTGATAAAACATTCAGTTCTCAATGTTTGCACTATTTTGTTCCTAGCAGAATTAAAGCTGTAGAGAAACACAATAGATGTAGCATTTGGAGTTAGATCTTGGACCCTTTCTAGCCATTACAAGACTGAGCAGTTCTTGGCATCTAGGGGATGCAGCTATAAAGCACTGAAGTAAAAGGGGCTACAGCATTGGAATGTAAATTAGATGGTAATTATTTTGGAATTAGATATATAACTTCTTGGACTTGCTTCTTCACAAACATGCCTTAAATGACCATCTCTGAATTCAGTAGTAATGGAAGAGAGTTGAGGGACAAAACTGAATAACCAAAATGGATATGAATTCAACATTGTACAGGAAGGTTTTTTTATAATAGTGATTCAGACTTAAGGATGTAATTCATAACTAAATGAGCAAGGTATTGATATGCTGAAACATCAACATTAATACATAAAACAGTTTTGCAGATGTCCTAGTCTTCCCTGTGAATATTATTTCCCTATGAAAATACCAGATGAGAATTAGAGGAAAAAGACCACCTTCGTAACCACTGCAGCAGTAAGCAGTTAAAGCATACATTCATTTCTGGATTTGGGGGTTTTTTTTAATGTTTGATCTTCCAAAGAAAAAAGGTTTCATTATGCATAACAGTTCCAGTGAAAATCAAGATTAACAGTTAAGGTTGGTAGAAAGAGCTCGAAGAAATATAAAAAGAAAATGAGACAATAGCAAGATATTACTCCTAGACAAGGGAAATGATGTATATTACAAGAAGTGAGAAAACAGAATAGACCTAGAAAACTGCAGTTCAAGCTTGGAAAATATTTCACTCATTGTTAATAAAAAAATATTATCAGAAATCATATACCTCTATCCATGTTTAGCTCTAAAGGCTCAGATGCAGTATGTTGATGACCACCACAGTCTCATTCTCGTTTTTCCTTTCATTTCTCACACCTCCTCATTTCCTCTGAAAACAAAGATTGTAGTAGTATTTTTCATGTACGTATAGAATTCTCAAGTCATATGAGCAATCTTTCTATAAAGAATTCTATGAGTGATAATTACGTTATTAATTACATTATTGATTATGTTTTTCTTTTATAAAAAATATGCAGGTTCCACTGAAGATGTCAAACAGTGGATAACAATGTATATTAATGTCTGCATCTATTTAAGTTATAAATTATGATCTAATAGGAAACATTCAGGTCTCTTGACTTTTTCATCGGCCTCAGTAGAGATAAATAAAATATATTTTCTCTCTGTAAAACAAAATGTAGAAAAGGTTCTGTTGAGTTCAGCTGACACTGGTGTATGTGAGACAGATGCAGCAAAATAGATAATGGCGACTGTGACTTACCCCAGTACATTATGGAGATACAATTATTGGGACAGCTGAGAAAAATGAAGTCAAAGTCAAATCAATGTATCTCTGTCTTGCTCTTATGATCCACTCAGACCTGTCAAGTAAAAAGGACCACTTCAGAAGAAAAATCAGCATAGTTCAGACGGTTTAGAACACCTAAGAATTACTGTTGAATTCTTACAAAATATTAAAATGTGGTAAGAAGAGCTGGAATTTGCTGAAAGCTGAACAATAATGACTGTCTGATGATGATAACCTTAATCCATAATGAGAGGTGGTATTTTGAGAGGTATGAAGCACCCATGAGTCCCATAGAAATCATCAGGAACTGTACCTGTTCCTGTGATGAATAAGAATATTTCTGCTGTTACTAAAATATCAGATTAGGTGCTCATATATCAAAATCAAATTTTGTCCCACTAAAGTCTGCAGAACAAACTCATACTCAGTGGTTTTTTCCCAGGTTTTTTGATGTTTCTGCCCACTGAGCTATGCAAGAGAAAGACAAAAAGTCATTTAAAATAGAAGTTTATCAAGTGAAAAAACAAAAGACAAAGTTGTAAAATACATCCTTTAATTTAATTTCTTTTAATCCTGGTGTTCTTAAGTGTTACTTGGAAAATAAAAGGTTAAAAAATTCATAGAAATATGGTGTTCAAAACACTGTGTGATTTTACAGCTCAAGACTTAAAGAAATATCTTACTACATTCTAGAATTGACAGAGTTTTGAAACTAACAAATTTTGAAAAGTGGCTTTTCTTCCCCCTAGTATTATAGTAGCAGTGTTAAACTATAAAAATGAGACCAGGAACTTGAAGAAGCTGGATACTAGGAGGCTATATTTCACATTATAATTTGCAGATGTAATTGTAAAATCATATGTAAAATGCATTGTTAGGAGCACTGTTATTAATTTATAGAAATTTTAATATAAATCTGAAAAGGGAGGAGAATAATACTTTTTCTGTACCTCCAGCAGTTTCATTAAAATCAAAGTTCTACAAAAAATGTAACAAGATTCAGAAAAATATTACTCCATGTACCTAAACTTAGGTCAAACATTAACCCTTATTTAATATGGCTCCTATTCAGCCTTGATTCCTCTGTGTGACATCAGTGGCTTAAACATAAACAAATAAATAAGTGTTAGTTATGTTAATAAAGAAGGAAAAAAAGTCTCCAAACAGATTGCCATTGAACATCAGAAGTAAGCAGCTATCTGTTTATGTGCCAGTGGGTGAGTAACAGCAAAGTGCTCTTCTTTCCTAAACAAGCTGGGAAAATCCATACACCCCTCCCCTTTTCACACTATCATAAATAAGCCAGGTATCCACTGAAACAAATGTGTCTCATGAAAATTCCATATACAGCCTCTGTATTATTATAAAGATAAGGCAGACAAGCGCTACGGCATGAGCTTTTTGAAGTTAAGTGTATATTAATGAGAATGACATTTTCATCTGGTTCCTGAAAATATTTAAAACTATATCCATGGCTTTAGCAACAATAATTTCTTTATTCTCCCTCCCTCCTGTTGTTTATACACAGTTGCTCAAAATGTATGATACTTTAGCATCACTGGTGGCATTTAATTGCAGTTTTAGAGACATATTGCAACTTCAGAATCTACATTGACAAATAGACTCATCTTTTTATATTCAAGTAAATACAATAAATTTATATGTTTTCTAATTTTTTTTTCACTGATGATTTTCCTTAAGGGATACACAGATCCATTAAAATAAAGGTTGAAAAACAATGAAACACAATGTAACCAGCAGCTTTGAGATCCCAGGGAAAGCTTGCTGTTTAGAAAAGCCTCCTTTTTCTTCTATGTCTACTAGAATCAGAGTTTCAAATCCTGGAGACACTTTCATCATGAAACATAACTATTCATGATAATAACACTGCCCACTCTCACAAATCCATCCCAAGCCCCACAGTATTTGGTAAACTCCCAGTGCCATGTATACATGTGAAAATTTCAGCTTCATTTAGAAAAAGAGAAAAGGAGAGACTAAAAATGTCATCTTCACAGTTTCAGGGAAGAGGTTGAAAAATAAAGCTTAGAAAAGTAAAAGGTAAATTAACGGTCTTGTTCACTCATGTCTCACACCTGGAAGAACCTAACTTGCTCATCCTTAGCATTAACGATATTGTTATGAATAATGTTACTGCTGGATCAAAACCCACTAATAAGAGACAGATTCGTAGGAAAACACTGGAGGATCCAGCTGATCCTCCCTTTGCTTTCTAAATAAGATCAAATCTGTTGAATGGTACCTTTTAGTATCAAAAGGCAAGGTCTGCACGTAAATCAAAGAATTAAAACATTCCCAGGAACAGTCCCAGAACCGCTATGGAAGAGTCATTATCATTGCTCGTAAACTCTTAACTTCAAAAAAAGAGTGATTATGTACAAACTGCCTATTGTGAGTGGTCCCTGGAATGTCCTAAGTCCCAGATCGTGCCCAGAAATCGTTTGGGAAAGTGCCTGACACCAGGAGCCAGAAGCAGGCTGGCAATCATACTCACAGCTCGGTAGCACAGACGACTGCACTCCACCAGGAACTGTTGAATCGGCTAAGATAGCCCGAAGGAAGGAGTCCAGCAGCAGTGTGCTTCATTCATTACTGCATATCTTTGAGCCTCTGCATAACATGACAATCAGATACAGCTTCTTCACTGAAATTATATTTACCTACACAGACAGTCCTATTTTTACCAGCCTCACTTTCAATATGAAACACTGTTATGGGATTAATGACAGGGCTACTTCAACAGCGCAGCTTTACAGATATACTCAGAACTACCAAGCGGACGTACGTGTTCTAAGTTCCCTGCTGCTGAAGCTTTGGAAGTGTGCTGTTTGTAAAATGTCCTCCTGTACCCCAGGACTACCACGAAATGGATCTTCCACAGGGGCACAAAAGGTGAGCGTGAACTGTTGGTGAGTTCAGATTTCACTGATTTGTATGCATCAGACACTGAAATGCTGCAACGACGAACACACACAGACAAGACTCCTCATGCATCTGCGATCTCCCACCACAGTAATACTTGAGCACTCCACTGCCTTCTTTTTCACAATATTTTCATTCTCTTTCTGGGAAACTGGAAGATCTTAAAATGAAGGTGGTTTTCAAAGGCTAGCTTGCCTAGGGTGAGACCAAGATTTCAACTCAAAGCTCAAAACCACCATACTGTTCTTTAATCTATTGTTTTCTCCACATAATTGTTGCCCATTTCCTGCTTGCCAAGTAGCTAGAGATACCTGTACACATATATACATACACGTACAAAAAATTTCCCTTTGCTCCCAATACTAGAGAGTTTAAAAACTGGGAAAAGAGATTGATCATGAATGTTTCACATCTAATTCAGATAGTACACCTATCAATTAGGCAGTGAAAAAATTTTCATAGTTTAAAAGAATAATAAATAATATCTTAAATGATCCTGTAAGAATGAAAAATTTTAGAGAACAAGTCTTTGCTTTGGTTAATTTAATCTCTGCAACTTAAAAAGGAAAAAAAAGAAAAAAAAAAAACAAACAAAAAACCAAACCTTGAATTTTCATTACATTTATGGACTAAGTTGTGATTGTTTATTTTATAATCACAATTAATTTAGAAATTATTTTTGATCATAGATATCAAAACTAAGTATTAGCAAGATAACTCAAGAAATTTTATTTTTTTTTTACATTGCAAATTATGCTTTTGAACACTACATGACAAAACATAGTGCATGTTCTTAAAACATAAATAAATTCCACTAATAAGAATAATGTGCACAGATGAGAAAAATGCAGGGCAATGAAACCACATGCAACAGCTAGTAAGAAGACAGAAGTATGTCAGCATAACTCATCCTTATTCGTATCATATTCTCTGAAGTAATGCTACCATTCCACATACATAATACAAAGTATTAAGCCAAATTTCTTCCTTTTTCCGCTTAAACTGCGTCAACACAAACTTACTTAATTGTAGTCACTGTCCGGAGCCAAGTTGGTATCCAAATATCATAAAGGACAACACTGTACAACACTAGAGAGAACACAACAATAATTCTAAATTATACACAGTAAAAAAAAAAAAGGACCATAAGATCTTGCACTCTGCTTGTTAGTAGTATTAATGTTACTGCATTTTCTTACCTAAGAAATCTCTGAAAATATATGTCTTCTCAAGCTCTTACACATGCCCATATCTTCTCAAGCCCACCTCAAACTAACAGGAATCAGAAAAGTAGGATTTAGAAAGGGAGGAAAGTATTTCCCCTGTAGTCAAGTCCTCCCCTCTGCTTAATCTTACCCAGGTTTTTAGAACAGAGGCATGACCTGTACCATGAAATTTAGAGAGGATGTAGGGAATCTCTTAAAGCTACAACAATATTCCTTCTCTTTTCTGAACATGAAACCAAAATTAATGTCACATCCAATAAAGAAAGTCTGCTCTGTACTCAGTCTTCTCCAGTCACTGTCTGTATTGCAACCTCATTCATGCTAATATGATGGAAGCCAGGAAGACTGAACTTAAAATCAACTGCCAAAATTACATCCTTTGTGTGTGACGGACCCGCCACTGGCCAAGGCTGAGCCCATCAGCAATGGTGGTAGCACCTCTGTGATAACGTATTTAAAAAGGGAAAAAGGAAACTGCACAACTGCAGCCAGAGAGACGAGTGCGACTATGTGAGAGGAGCAGCCCTGCAGACCCCCAGGCCAGAGCAGCAGGAGGGGCAGGAGGGGCTCCAGGCGCCGGAGCAGAGGTTCCCCGGCAGCCCCTGGGGAAGCCCATGGGGAGGCCGGCTGTGCCCCTGCAGCCATGGAGCTCCACGGG
>NW_010509708.1:29757-31279 GCF_000687285.1 Phaethon lepturus
GGAAGCAGATCTCCACCCGCGCCCGGGGAGGGCCCCATGCCAGAGCAGGGGGGTGTCCGAAGGAGGCCGTGACCCCGTGGGAAGCCCATTTTGTAGCAAGCTCCTGGCAGGACCTGTGGCCCTGTGGGGGATCCAGGCTGGAGCAGCTCGTGAAGAATTGCAGCCTGTGGGAAGGACTCACGTTGGAGAAGCTCATGGGGGACTGTCTCCCATGGGAGGGACCCCACGCTGGAGCAGGGGCAGAGTGTGAGGAGTCCTCCCCCTGAGGGGGAAGGAGCGGCAGAAAAAACATGTGATGAACTGACCACAAGCCCCATTCCCCATCCCCTATGCCACTTATGGGATTGAGGTAGAGAAAATTGGGAGTAAAGTTGAGCCTGGGAAGAAGGGAGGGGTGGTGGGAACATGTTTTTAAGATTTGGTTTTATTTCTCATTATCCTACTCTGATTTTGATTGGTAATAAATTAAACTTGTTTTTTTCCCCAGGTCGAGTCTGTTTTGCTCATAATGGTCATTGCTGAGTGATCTCTCCCCATCGTTATCTCAACTCACGAGTCTTCTGTTATATTTTCTCTCCCCTGTGCAGCTGAGGAGGGGAGTGATAGAGCAGCTTCGGTGGGCACCTGGCATCCAGCCAGGGTCAGCCCACTGCAGTGTTCTTTACCTGGCAGGGAAATTAGAGGGCAGTTCTTGTGAACTCTTCAAGGCTTGTAGAGGATTTCTGCTGGCATGAAAAATAACCCACTGAGCATGTCTGTTCTGGAGTGATGGAACAGGGAACAATGAGATACTACAGAGCAAGAGAGAAGGCTGAGAAAGCTTTGTGCAATCTTGCTCCTAAGAATTCTTCACTTCTTCTGTATTATGTGCCTCACTTGCAAAGCCTGGATGAGCCCTTCATTCCTTTTATTTTCAGCCTTGGAATTAGTTGCTGCATTTCACAGCTATAATAAGTCCTTATTGACGGTGATACACAGTGGATTGTTCACTTGACCCACTAGAGTGATGAACCTTCCTTTTTTCCCTGGCACTAAGCTGAGCATCCCGTTGGGAAACACAGCACATCCCAGCAAAAGTGCCATTTTGGGTAGTCATTGCTATAGGATCCTGGTGTGCACCGTGGCATGCATAAGCAAGGAAGTATGGGGTTTTTTTTCTTTTCTCTGATTGATATCACCTACTCTGCTTCCTTGAGTTAGGTCATGGTTAAGTTCCTCCATTTAAGGAAGAAATTTTTATTAGAATGCCTTTGCTATGCACCGTCACAGCTGCTACCTGGCATTGCAAAGATGGTTAAGGGAATGTATAAATGTGAGCTTTGCTCTTGTAACAAATTGAGTAGTTCAGTATGGAGAATTGCAGCTGGCCTGAGACTTTATTTATTTTATTTTTGATATACAAAGGTGATATAGGCTTTACAATAGAAATGAAAAAAGCAGTAGTCATCAGTCTGCAACATTTTTATTGCTCCTCTTATTGCTGTTATTCTTTCTTTTTTAGCTAGTGATCAGCTGTTCAGCA
>NW_010509708.1:31310-32297 GCF_000687285.1 Phaethon lepturus
ACTCACTAGAGTTTATATTGCAAGCAATTGCAAGCAATTGCAAAGCCTAATGCTGGAAAACAAATGTAAATGCCTGCTATGCTGTGAAAATACTGAAGCTAATAGTATCTGTTTACCTGTGCTACAAAAACTAATAAATCAGAGTTTAAATATGCTACAAACATGTGGATCAACTACGTTCTAATAATTAAACCAGATACATTTCTATAGGAATACGTATTTCTGAGGTGTTTGCAAATGAGACTTTAATGATGAAGGAAACCATAACTAAATCATTATTATAAAAATATGGAAAACAGTTGTGTGTTGTTTTTTTTTTTTTTTTTGAGGTTGAAAGAACTCAGATGCCATTAAAAAATGGAAGACAACTGATGCACAGTGGGAGTCAGTCTGGGCAGATAACTGCTGTTTCTGTGTAACCAAAACATGCTAATGGAATTGATACTGAAAAGTAAGAGCAAGTTTTAAAACATGAATGAAAAGAATACTTACATTCTTCATGCTTAGAAAGAGATCATATTAACTGTGGCTCTTCTTCTGGCCAAAGCAGGAGAGGTGGGAAAGAATAACAGAGCAAGTGTGAATAGCCAGCCACATGCCAGGAACATATAGGCAAATAATGCACAAGGAAAACAAGGAACCTGGACTTCATTCTTCCACATAGAAAAATCAGTTTTGGAAAAGGAAACTGAGTTGTTTTCCCAGAGAATTTTCCATTATTCTCCTATCTCTAATATAAGCATTTCAGTGTTTGCATCATGCCACATACAGTTTTGTTGATAAAGTCAACAACACTAAAAGAAACCTGTGTAAGCTGGATATGCTGAATTAATATAATTTACTGGATGCAAAATACATTTCCTGAGATGCATAGAAGAGAAGCCTTGATCATTATTAATGCAGACTGTTGTGGTTTAGCCCCAGCCAGGAACTAAGCCACACGCAGCCGCTCGCTCACTCCCCCACGGGGGGATAGGGGCGTAACTC
>NW_010509708.1:33173-52058 GCF_000687285.1 Phaethon lepturus
GAAGAGACCAACACCCACCTCACCACAACCCCCTTTCAGGTAGTTTTAGAGAGTGATAAGGTCTCCCCTCAGCCTCCTCTTCTCCAGGCTGCACAACTCCAGTTCCCTCAGCCGCTCCTCATAAGACTTGTTCTCCAGACCCGTCACCAGCTTTGTTGCCCTTCTTTGGACACGTTCCAGCACATCGATGTCCTTCTGGTAGTGAGGGGCTCAAAACTGAACACATTATTTGAGGTGCAGCCTGACCATTGCAGCGTACAGGGGCCCAATCACTTCCCTATTCCTCCTGGCCATACCATTTCTGATACAAGCCAGGATGCTGTTGGCCTTCTTGGCCACCTGGGCACGCTGCTGGATCATGATCAACAGTTCAACCACCATCCCCAGGTCCTTTTCCACCAGATAGCTCTCCAGCCACTCTTCCCCACGCCTGTAGCATTGCATGGGATTATTGTGACCAGAGTGCAGGACCCGGCACTTGGCCTCATACAGTGGTCCTCCACCCACTGATCCAGCCTGTCCAGATCCCTCTGCAGAGCCTTCATACCCTCCAGCAGATCAACACTCCTGCCCAACTTGGTGTCATCTGCAAACTTACTGAGGGAGCGCTCGATCCCCTCGTCCAGATCATCAGTAAAGATATTGAACAAGACCAACCCCAAAACTAAACATTTGTGACCGACTGCCAACTGGGTTTAATTCCATGCACCACAGTTCTCTGAGCCTGGCCATCCAGCCAGTTCTTTACCCATTGAGGAATATGTCTGTCTAAGCCAGAAGCCGCCAGGAGAAGGCTGTGGGAGATGCTGTCAAAGGCTTTACTAAAATCCAGGTAGACAATATCCACAGCCTTTCCCTCATCCCCTAGGCAGGTCACCTGGTCATAGAAGGAGCTCAGGTTGGTCAAGCAGGACCTGCCTTTCATGAACCCATGCTGGCTGGGCCTGATCCCTCGGCTGTCCTGCACATGCCCTGTGAGCACCCTCAAGATGAACATCTCCATAATCTTCCCCGGTACTGAGGTCAGGCTGACAGGCCTGTAGTTCCTGGGAACCTCCTTCTGGCCTTTCTTGTAGATAGGCATCACACTGGGACCTCCCCTGTTAACCAGGACTGTTGATAAATGTCCTTGAGAGTTTTTCAGTGAACTATATGTGGGTTTTTTCTGCTTTAGCTTTTCACATCTGGGTTTGTCTCTTACAGTACAATCAGAAGCAGTTCAGCAACAGTAAAACTTTTAGTTTTGGTCTCAATTTTTTGCCAATTTTAGTAAGTCAACTTTATTTAACATCAAATTTCTTTTGCCAAAAATTCATTTGATTGTATATTAGTGAGTAATATTTACATTTCAGGTGTCTAATTTTCTTATTTTAGTGTTTAAATTAGAAAACCAATTTTCTGTAAGACACATGTAGACAGGGGATCAAAAGAAGAAGACAGTGTCTTTGGATTTATCAGCACTAGGTGACAGATGATAGGTAGCAATTGGTGGCAGCATGTGAAACCATGGGAACTTCAGGAGGAAACATATGTTTCTTCCTAACAGGTATGTTCACCTCTAGGCAGATCACCTCAATTTATGACCAAAATTATATTCTCACTTAAGTTCTCACCATTGCCTTATTCTCTGACACTGACTAAAGGAATGACTCTTGGTCATTAATTCTTTGCTTTTATTTCTTCCTCACATATAGGCATTGTCCAAATGTTGATATTTCATCTGCAATGTATAAATTATTCCTATTTTCTGAAATAAATTTTAAAATTTCTAGGGTTGATAATAATAACAGAGATAAAATGGAAGAGAGATATAATCACTTTGTAAGAATTCACCTATACATTAAACTATCTTGGCAGCTCCACACTGACAACACTTCAGAAATAATAAAATTTACTTCCTAAAACACACATATAAGTAATATCACAAAAGCAAGATTTTTCAAATGTACTATAACTTAGTCCAATTTGGGCTTTTTGAAGCAGACATTTAACATTATTTTTTCCCAATTCTATCTTTTTCTGACATCTTGGAAGCCTGCTTCTGTTGAATTTTACCATCATCTGAATTCTTCTGCTTAAAAGAAGAGCAACAAGAAGTATTTCTCTATGTACAAGTTTCTTCTGAAGCTTTAAATCATAGAAGAGTATTTGCTAAAAAAAAAAGACAGACTGACAAAAAGAAAAAAAAAAAACAGATCAATTGTATTTCTTGCACCCTATGCAGCCTCACATAATACTGAGATGGCAAAAGAAAAAATCAATTTCAAAGTTTCTTGCCCTACCTTATATCTCAAGAGTGAAAATATTGATTAAAGTTAAATTGTTTAGACAATTTTTACTATAAGTCTTAATCTTATGCAAATACAGAAATTCTAAAGGACAACTGAAATCAGGTTTCTATTCTTTCAATGCATACAAATAGTGAAAATAGAGCTTAAAAACACACACGTTGATTCACAGCAGTCCTAAAATAAATGCATTATGATCATCTGATTGATAGACTACAGATAGAAGGGAAAAGGCATTCCTTAAAACATTTAAAAATATCTCTGTGATTTACAAGCTTCACGAGGTATCACCGCAGTCAGGTTTAGCTGGCAAGACTGGTCTCCTCAGAGTCCTCATTTATTCACTGGGGAAGGAAAGATACATGCAGAGAGCGATTGAAAACTTCTAAAATTAGGGTTCATCTCTTAATTTCTCCACAAAAGCACGTCTCTCTCCATTAACCGTAACAGGGGCTGGTGACTTTGCATTTTTACAGGCCCTGTCCAAGCCCCAACAAAAGACAGTCTCTTAAGGGTTATTCTCCAAAGTGTTTAAGGACATTAGGAACACAAATCAGTCTGGCTGTCAGTAGGTACTGTAGAGAGTGACCCTCTTTTATTATAACTATTTAAGCTTCGAGAGAGGTAATTTCGAAGCAACAGGACCCTGAGGAGTCCCATGTGGAAATGCTAGGATTACTGAATGGATTAAGAAGTGACCATGCATATTTCCAGTAAAATAACTAATCAGATAAAGACCTACAGAAATACTACCTACACAAAGACCATCACTTCTTCAATAACAAAATCTTCAGGCTGAGAAGTGTTTGTGATATTTCAGTACAAAAATCTGCTCATAAAGAATAAAAGTGAGAAGGATGTTTAACTTCCATTTCAATATCTTACTGAAGAGAGAGATTTAGACAAATGATTTTTCTTGCTCACCCAGGCTCCTGACCTTCAGTCTTCTCCCTTGTTTGTCCTAAGATTAAATACTCAAGCTTCACCTCTTCTATAAGAATTAGAGCTTCATCTGCAAATCAGCAAATTAAAAATTCCCTTGCTGATTCAGAGACAAATAGAAAGAAGGCATCCAATCTGAAAGAAAGAGAGAGAAAGAGAGAAAGAGTGAAAGAGAGAGAGAGAGAAAGAAGAAGAAGAAGAGGCAACAAAACATGTATTTTCTGTCATACTTTTTCTGGTGTACTAAATAGATATTTTTCTGACATTGAACTAAAAACTAAAAAATGCTAGCATGTCTGAGAATAGTCTACAAGCAGAAATGTACTTGTCTGCAGGGAGCTAGCTTCCTGAGCCACATCAATCACCTAGAGGTATATCCTTTTAATTGCAACAAGATCTGGGAAAGGTCTAAGAGTTATCTTGCTGCACAAACACACTTCACATCAGGAAAACATCAAACATAGATAAAATAGAAACTGCAAGCATCTGTGCCTTACAGACATTGGGGATAGCTTTCAAAAATTTTGGACAAGATGAGCATCAGAAAGAGGATTCTCCTATTAGTATTCTTAGCAGCATTCCCAGATGCAAGAATGCTCACACTCCTCATGCTACAAAACTGGAAGGACTGCAGTTTATTCTATGGCAGTGTATTCTAATAAATGGTGCTGAGTAAGTCCTCCTAGGGCTACACTAATTTCCATGACTGCAAGCAAATTAAGTGAAAATTGCTGTGAATGTTGGGCAATCATCTGAGCTGGTTGTGTTTTGAAAACAAAAAAAAATTTGGTGGAAGAAAAAGAGAAGCTGTGAAGAAGCATCCCTTGTTTAAAGGAGTACTGTGTTAAGACTACTTCTGAAATTGTTAGCAGCTTCAAATGGCCTATTTTGTTACTTCTCAGAAGGAGAAGCTTGGCTGAGATAATAAGGTAGCAACACTCAAGGTAGCAACATTTTTTGTAAAGAATTAAATAGGGCTGGAGGTGCTGAGCCTTTGCTATAGCTCTACAAGGACAAATTGCAGTCCATGAACTCCTTCAAGCAAAAGAACCCGCTTGCTCCTGAGAAACATCTCACACACAACATGGTGGGGGGGGGGGGGAAAGCAGAGCTGGGAGAAGGGACTGATATACTTACTCCTTTAAGCCACAGAACAAAAGACATAGTTTTTGTTAAGTATTACTGTGAGAGTAATTGCTGCACAGACGTTGCGAAACATTTGGTGTCAGAGTGCACTGGGAAACGTGGAAGTTTAGTATGCCCAGGCTGTGACAGGTTCGTAGTCATCTGGCTCCGGTACAATGAGATTAGCTCAGGGCTTTAGAATGATTTTCTCATTCCTTAACATCAGTGGTGGATCCAGCCTTCCCAGGAACATCTCACTTTCCAGAAGCCATGGAGGCACCTGGGTAGGATCCCACTCACCTGCCTTTCTGTGGCTAACCTAAACCAGACATCCAGGTCCTCCCTGCAGTCAGGGAGAGGGGGAGGGAGAGGTAACTCTTGAAAATCCTTTTCTCACCTGAGTGCCTACCTCTGGGGGGTCTATACAAATGGCCCTTGACTATATAGAGAGTCTGGATTTCTGCCATGAGCAAAAATAATGATTCAAGAACAACAAGCTCATAGAGGCCAGAGTGATTCCATGAACAAGAATATCAGGGCTTTTCTCACCTACCCTTTATGGAGGGGGAAAAAAAAAAAGGTCCTCTTTACAACATGAGCAAAACTCCTTAAATAGAGAAATAAGTGATTCCAACACAGAGGTGGAATAAAAACAAACAGGAGTAGATGAATCACAGACTGAAGATAGAACCACAGCGCTCAACACAGCTGAAAAAACTACAAAAAAGGAATGCACAGCTCTGCTTTGCTAAAAACACAATGCTTTTCAGGTAAAGGGTTATTGTTATAGAAAAATACTCACCTGTTTGCATTAACCTAGGCATAGCTTGGACACCATCTTCTCCTTCCTTTTTTAATAGCTATGTATAGCAGCCCAGAATAATAAACTGTAAGAAAACATCTTTCTTAGGGATTCCCTGTAGCAGACAATGCCCATCACTGGCTTTCTCTTTAATCGTTTATTCTTCCCATTCCCCAAGGAGGATTGTTGTATTCCTTAAGGTAAAATAATAACAAGAGGACACCGAATAATTACAGAAGTCATAGAAAAACTAGCAGCTACCAATCTAAAAAGAAGGCAGATTTTAATCTGGGCTGTTTAGCCTGGAGAAGAGAAAGCTGAGGTGAGAGCTCATCACTCTCTACAACTACCTGAAAGCAGGTTGTGGTGAGGTGGGTGTTGGTCTCTTCTCCCAAGTAACTAGCAAGAGAATGAGAGTAAATGGCTTCAAGTTGCACCAGTGTAGGTTTAGACTGGACATTAGGAAAAATGTCTTTACTGAGAGAGTGGTCAAACATTGGAACAGGCTGCCCAGGGATGTGGTGGGGTCCCCATCACTGGAATTATTCAAAAAACATGCAGACGTGGCACTTAAGGATATGGTTTAGTGGGCATGGTGGTGGTAGGTTGATGGTTGGACTTGATGATCTTAAAGGTCTTTTCAAGGTTTTCTTCTTAAACAATCCGAGTTCCCTCAGCCACATCTCATAAGATTTGTTCTCCAGACCCCTCACCAGCTTCATTGTCCTTCTCTGTACATGCTCCAGCACATCAATGTCCTTCTGGTAGTGAGGGGCCCGAAACTGAACACAGTATTTGAGGTGCATCCTCACCAGTGCCAAATACAGGGGGATGATCACTTCCCCACTCCTGCTGGCCACACTACCTCTGATACAGGCCAGGATGCTGTTGGCCTTCTTGGCCACCTGGGCACACTGCTGGCTCATGTTCAGCCAGTTGTCAACCAACACCCCCAGGTCCTTTTCCACTGGGCAGCTCTCCAGCCACTCCTCCCCAAGCCTGTAACATTGCATGGATGTCGTGGTTTAGCCCCAGCCGGCAACTAAGCCCCACGCAGCCGCTCGCTCACTCTCCCACTGTGGGACAAGGTAGAGAATTGGAAGAGTAAAAGTGAGGAAACTCATGGGTTGAGATAAAGACAGTTTAATAGGTAAAGCAAAAGCCACGCACGTAAGCAAAGCAAAACAAGGAATCCATTCACCGCTCCCCATGGGCAGGCAGGTGTTCAGCCATCTCCAGGGAAGCTGGGCTGCATCATGCATAATGGTTTCTTGGGAAGACAGACGCCATCACTCCGAACGTCCCTCCACGTTCAAGAACATCCCTCTGTCCAAGAAGAATGAACCTTCCTTCTTCTTCATCCCAACTTTATATACTAGCATGATGTCATATGGTATGGAACACCCCTTTGGCCAGCCTGGGTCAGCTGTCCCAGCTGTGTCCCCTCCCAGATTCCTGTGCACCCCCAGCCTTCTTGCTAACAGGCCAGCACAAGAAGCTGGACTGTCTGTGACTACATAGCAACAACTCAAAATATCAGCACGTTATCAACATTTTCTCATCCCAAATCCAAAACACAGCCTCACACTACCTTCTGTGAAGAAAATTAACTCTATCCTGGCTGAAACCAGGGCAATGGGGTGGTTGTGACCGAAGGGCAGGGCCCAGCACTTGGCCTTGTTAAACCTCATACAATTGACCTCAGCCCATAAAGTTTTCCCAGTATGATGCATATGTGAGAAACTGAATGTGTGACTAAAACACACTTACTCATATTTTCTTCCTACTTTTTTTAAACTATGACATATTCACCTGAAATTAATATAAGTAGATTTTCAGGTAACAAAAGCAACAGGAAAAAGCTTAAACTGCATAAGAAAATTCTCTAAGAATTCCTCAAGGATGCTTTTCCACATGATTCACCCCAGAATAACATCTCCATCAGAATACCTATTGTCATCTGAGGAGGTTCTAAATACTGCAGTACAATATAGCTCCAGGATACAGCCCCATTATCTCCAATAATAAGACCTTCAGTCATTCTGTAATCTTCTGCCATCTTAGTTTTAAAACAATCTTTATTTTTAATCAAAATCAATTTTAATTATATATTTTATTATAGAACAAGGGAAAAAAAAGAAAACTGAAATTAAAAGAATCTTAGTAGAAGTCCCAGCATAAAGAACTTTAAAGTTTGCTGAAAGAGATTTAATCTACATTTTATAACCAAGTCTGCAAAGATGTTTATCAGAACCAGTCTTACCCCAGCTAATTTTAATATGTGAAATTTGCAAGACATTTAATTTTAACACAAGAATGAAATTGTCAGAGATCTCAGTTTCACAAGCTCGTTTCCATGAGAAGTACTCTGATTTTTAGAATGTAATACTAATCTGCCTTAATGCTTTATATTTCCTTATCAGTACATATAGGTTATACTACAAATGAAGAATCCCATGTTAATTCCTGGAGACCAGGTTCTTATTTGCCTGGATCAAAGTCAGACATCCACTACATCTTTCAAAACATCTCTTTAAAAACAGTTATGAGCTACATTGCACTTATTACATAATGTAGTATTATAGCGTGGGTTTATAAAAGTTACTCATCTGCAAAAAAATGAAAGGATAATAGTTTTCACAATGAACAAGCATTTATCAGTTTTATAGGTCACCAGCAAATATTACAATAAAAAAGTTGAAATGGAATCAGTCGTAGAATTATCTGCTGAATATCCCAATTAGCAATGGGGAAGTGAGCATTCAGTGTGTCCTGCCTCTTCTCTCTGCCTAGGAAGCTCTAATCAGCACACTGCCACTTCAGTTCACTGATCGCATTCTTTTTGATTGTGACATTAGGGAACAAAAACAAAACTATTTCCAAAACATCCAGACACTTCAATGATTATTTGCTTCCTCTGCTTCAAGGCACCCCCCAACACTTCAACATGTTTAGGGTGTTTCTAGCGCTGTCATTTTACAGAGTCAGGTGGAGTTTGTCCTTAACTTGAAGAGGAGAATAGCAGGGAGACAGTAATAAGCATTTTGATCACTGAACTTGTAAACTCTTCTAAAGTTTGAAGTTTTTTATTTGTTTTACAACCTTCTTTCAATCCTTTCAATCCTTTAATATAAATTGATGAATTATGCTACAGCTTGACATTGTCATTTCAAACTCAGAACTGAAAGATGGGGAATAACAAGAAACTACATTAAAAAATGGTTATTAATGTTCCCAATAGAGTACGAGTCACTGAACTCTCTAAAAGTTGGTATCCCACGTAGACTGTTAGATGCCACAAAATACCAGGTGATTAAAACATTTAATCATTAAAGTGAATAGTGGGTAACTTGGTTACAATAAATTGGACAATGATATGCTTGTTTGCAGAAGCTGGAATCTGGATGATAGACATCTATGTATGACAGTCATTACTCTTGCAGAGAGCTGAGATGTCTTGGGATGGGCATTCTAGAGCTGATTTGGGCTTTAAACCAAAACTTTGATACAGTGACTAATGCAGGCCACTGAGTTCTAAAGATGGGTATATTACAATTCCTGGAAAGCACTTGCATCATCTATATTCTGTAATTCAGAAGAGAATTCTGAAGTTGAGATCAGGCTTGGCACTCACTGAAGCCCTGGAAGCAGCTCCCTTGGTGGGATTGATTGAACTGAGACCATTGGTTTTCTACAGTATTTCCATCCCCCTGAAGGTGTCACATCAGTCTTCCTTAGTTCCGGATGCTTTTCATCCCATCAGTTATCTAGCCCAGGAATAGAGAAAAAAAAAGGAAAAATCTATTTTTTTTCACTGCTATGAAGATTTGGTGACATGTCTTTACATTGGGGTGACATATTTCTGTCATTTCCTTCTATCTTTTTTAAACGCTATGCTAATATCCATCATAACTACATCTGTATTTATATTCACAAATAGTAATTAAAAGAAAGTTACTGTGACAGGTCTTGCAGTGTTTATATGCATATATGTATATATACATACACACAAACCTATTTTAAATATATACATGCACTATCTCGAGTTATTTATTTAGTTAGCTTAATAGCTCTCAGGTATTCCAGATGACTTTTTCCTTTGACCATGATCTATCAATTTTGGCATAATGAACTCCTGCAAAGGTCAAATTTAAAGGATAAATGCTGCAGGAAATGATGACTCTACAATAATCCTGTTATCCTCCTACAACTGTAATTTCATTTTATTGAGTTGAACAGTGTAAGGGTAAAAGGGTAACTACTTTCCTTCTGCTAACACCCATATACCCAAGTCCCCTGAGCATAGCATTAGGGTCAATCACTGTTGTAATTATATTAGTAATAAAAATGTATTGTAAAAATAATAGTTATCTGGTTGTTTTTCTTTTACTTTATGGGTTTCAGCAAAACATATTGAAGAATTATTTAGTTAGCTCTTTCTCTTGGCTTAGAGAAACACTGTAAATAGAAGGCAAACTGCATTGTGAACAACAGTGTTTTCTTGATTGTTACCAGATGTTCATACTACCAATAGATAGATGCTCTGCTAAACATTTGCATATCCAAGATGGAACAAAACTTCCAGATAACATTTTCAAAAAAAAGTTCTGGGCATCAGCTTAACACTGCTCTGATTAAAATTAACAGAGCCTTATTCCTGCAAACAGATTGTAATTTTTTTTTCTTTTTTTTAATATAGTTCTGCTAGTTCAGTACTATTCTTCATTAACTGTGACTATTCTCTGGATGACTTGTCCATACTTCTTGTTCCTGTAATGCTAAAATAATTTCCTGGGTAAATATTTAGCACACACTGGCATATACTTCAGAAAGCCTTGTCTTTTCTGGAGTGGTTCAAGGATGAAAACAAGGCTGTACCGTTCTCCTGCTAGACAAGCAATTTATTCTTAGGACAACCTGATTATGTCAGCAAATGCATTCCAATAGCTTACCATACCCAAGCCAACATGTCCTTTTCACCTTTACATTACTTCATCCTAGAGTAGGAGCCACCCTTGAGCTTCTTAGGTTGCACTTCCCCTGTTCTGTAGTTTTCTTTCCAAGCTGTGCTTTATCAGGACAAAATGTAACTGTTGTCTATGTGACGTGATACTCCCTCTCTCCGTTGTTTCGTTGGTTAAAGGTAACTCTACATTTCCAAGGTCATGTATCCCCTGAAGTTATTGCTGTACGGTAGGCCTGCTCAGCCTCTGGTACGAGGAACAGACTAGCTCCAGCAATGCAGCACGGGCTATTTGCTAGCACACGGCTTGGAACAGCTCTGGCATCCTGTGGTAAGCCAACTACTTAGTTAAAAGCAACACTATGTGCAGTCATGTAAGCATAGATGTACTCAGAAAAAGCTACTTTAACAAAGACCGTTTGAACATCTGTATATAGGAAGCCTTAACATTTACTTTTATACATCTCCAGAGTGGCCAAACAAAATTTCAGGAGATGATGCAGAAGCCAAGTAGAGAATAGGCACAGCTATGGACTGAAATAATTTGGTATAACCGTTGACATGTGCTTATAGACAAGCACATTCTAATCATATCAAATACATTGGTACTTGGGTGTGCTGTGTGCACAGCTACAGTAAGTCATTTAGCCCGATATCTAAATTCAGATCAGAAAATGTAGGAATCTTTTAACAGCTCACTAGCTAAGAACACATTAGTAGGTATTGGAGGTGTTCAAAAGTGCTACTGAGGTTGTACTCTCCTCCAGAATATTTTTTGCTGGAAAATTGCCCAGTGACTACAAACAAGATAGGCCACAAAGGAGGTAAAAGCAATATCATGTCGTCACCTCAGCTTGTTCCAAAACATGCAAAGCCCATGGGTAAAGGACCCATTTGAATGGCTGTGGCTATTAACTCTTACCTTTTTTTATGTTTTCATTAGGTGTGAATCTCAGCTGAGGTTTATTGCTATCTCTTGCAGCCTGTGGCAGTAGGTTGAAGGGATGAGTTTACTTGGATATTGAAAACAGAAAAACTTGAAAACGTGTGAAAAATTGCAATGACAAGGTAGGAATTCATTGCTTCTGATGCAGTGAAATGAAATCCTTGCCCCATGCACCTAATACGCCTGCATAGGCAATAGATTCATGCACAGAGGCTGGAGTGGTATTTGTTTAAAACTAGTTTTCATCCCTCTATAAACAACACAAATGTCAGCTTCCTATAATCTCCCTTGCATGCTTCTGACCTGGCAAAAAGGTTGTATAAGCAAAAAGCCTTAAAATAATTTTGAATTGAAGTTCTCCCTCAAGCCCTCAAAAAGGTCTGTCACTTACTGAGTACTAATCAAGAGCTCCTGAGCCGAAAAATAGAAACACATGGTTTATTAATAAGAGTAATGCAGATAGAACAATATACCAGCTACAGAATCATTGCCCAACACAAAGTATATCTGCCACCAAGGCAAGCTGCTGATAAAGTCACCCGTAGTATGAAAATTTGGTCAGCTGCATCCTACCCAAAAAAACCTTTAATAAACTTTCTCCTCACCTATAATGTGGACTAATTCAAATTCATTGAAAGTTACATCACAGCTAGCTGTTGGGAAGCAAAAACTCAGTAAATGAGAATAGTGAAAGAAATAGTGGTTCTGAGATGCTAGCCTTTATTTTCAAAGCTGTAAAAAGATAGTATCTAGCTAGTAAAAGAGAAGACCTCTCACTCCATGTTCCACCATGTTGCAGTTTAATTACATGAACAACTGCAGCAATGCATTTGGATCCTCGGAAGAGGGTACAGCTCAACCAGAAAGCTCTTGGACAGGATGGCAGTCACCGTTTGAGGGGTGTTAACAGGAGTCCTTTCTGCAGGCTTCCTTATGGAGGCATCCTCAGCTGGTTAGGCAAGACTCCCCAGACCAAGCATGTTGGCAACTTTTGTATGTCCTGTATATATCACATACATACACCTTGTAAGTCGCCAGCTATCTAACTGAACAAAATTTCTGTATTTTCCTCTGCCCTCAGTCACTAACTGGCTACATTTTAGGTTACATGAGTGATTAAGTAAGTTAGGGACTCTTTTCCATACACAAGTTGAAAGATTATATGTGTTCACATGATAAGGTTATACAAAGTTATATAAATTTACACTTATAGTAATGTAAGCTTGGCTGGGCAGAGGAGTCAAGGCTGGACATTCTACATAGTCCCCTTGAGGTCTGGCTTGCCATATTTTCAGACAAATCCTTTTTCCCACACTATCCTTCACATCTGGGAAAAGTTCTTAGACTTACATAAAGTCATCTCAGTACTATCCTTTAAGTCCCTTATTAAAAATCCCTTTTGCACACAACCTACAAAAATCTTTATTACAAATTTATAGGAACCTGGTTATTTGCTTGTGTAAACACTGAGTATTCTCTCGTCCTCTGCCTGTACCAGATGCAATGCAGACTTTAAAAGGCTTTTCAACAATCTTCTAAAACGTGCTGGTGGCAACAATGGACACAAGTTTCAGTGATATAGAATAGGGTAGGAGAGACCATCCAGAGAAAATACTGGGCTGTTAGTTAAAGAAGGCCAAGAACTTCATTAAATGTCCCAACTGCCATAGGCAAAACAAGATAAACAGGCAGAGAAGATACATAGTAAGAAATTGGTGTAGAATAGAGTAGTTTTGACTTAATAAGAGCTGAGGAAAAAAGGAAATCCTGAACTACTAATTATGGTACGTAATCTTTCCCTTGCATGCTCTACATATCACATTTTGTAGCTTAGAATTTCCTTACTATCTATCAATCCAAGAAAATATTCTGACTTTATCTTATGAGAAAGCAATTGCTAACTAGAGGTCAAATCCACATGCCAGTAGTCAGAGTGAGGAGATCCCTTTCATGTTTTAGGGACTTCAGCAGTCTCTTTACAGAGGTAGAGACTTTCTCCAGTATACTCACCAATAAAACAGAGAAAGAAAGAGAGAGACTTGCTTCATTTTACTTAAAAAGAAATTTCTGACAGAAAACTTTTATCTGTAGAAACAGAGCTGGAAAACACAGTGCAATGTCATGTTTTTTAAGAACAGGGCTCAGTTTAACATTCAGTCTTTTTGCAGTACCATTGCCAATTGGATTAAATACTTAATGGTACTGTATTCTGAACTATATATTTTTGACAATGCATTTCATGCCTTGTATGGCACCGAAGTTATGAGGCTGGAGTGAATAATGAAAGAGTAACTCAACATTTTTCATGTCACTGCATTCAGATTTGTTATTTTTCATTGATGTGCCACTAGCTAAATCAAGTCTTGAAAATACGTAACTGTTTCTTACTTTGTAGGAATTATATTAAGATATAAGAAGGTCTCAGCCTTCTGTCTTTTTCTATGCAATATTAAAAACACATTAATATTTAAAGCTTCAGTATCCATTGCGGGAAATAAAATTTTAAAGACCATGTACAAACCTGTGCTACAAAAATTTGATTTAAGAGCTTTAGTTTTCATATCAGTGTTATCTGTTCATAAAATGACCCAGCTAGGAAGAAAGAATAGCAGAGTTAGAAAAAGCTTTCAAAATGTTTAGCATAGTGTTTGTAGCAACACTGTAATTTTCTGAAGCAAATATATTGCAGAAATACATGCCTCTTCCTTGGTGTTATAAAGAGGCTTATATGAGCACATAAGGGGTTTGGAGGATTTCAGTACTATTTGCTTTAAAAATATAAAAGGGAAAGTTTGAAAAGAAAGGAAGTTATTTGAAGGAAAAAATCTAAATGCAAGGAAAAAATGTGGAAGTCATAATAAACATATTAATGTTAAAATAATATGGAGCTATATGCCATCAACAAACAAGAGCAGGGTCGCTCATTTATAACTGAAATGTGTCACTACTCATTTTAAGGTGGTTTATAAGTTCAATTGTTAAAAGCCCTTAAAGCAATTGTAACAGTTACAGAATGGTAAAAAAAAAAAAATAAATCAACAGTAAACACTATGCTGTTTTAGTCCAAATGGCAAATTATTAATGTTTGGTTGAAATCACAAAAGTGTTAGGTGTCTGCTATTCAGAGAGCTGTTGTATGTGTGCCACTGTTTAACTGCCTGAAAATACACCACAACTTTTATCTCCCTCACATACCACAACCACTGTTCAACCTCACTGCATTGTGGCACTGTAAAACTTGTGCAAAACTTGACATATCAGGTCAGAGCAATGGTGTTCCTCGTTGTCATGGTTTAACCCCAGCCAGCAGCTAAGGAGTTCCTCCTAAAATTACCAGCTGGATAACTTCAAGGATGCAGATGAATATGTACACAGAATGCATGTCTGGGATGCTGATCCTTCCTATTTAGGGAGTAACATGTTTCATTTTTAAGTGAAAGTCAGAAGGGAATGAACTACCAACAGTTGTACCTGGTCTCCCACAAAAGAGATCTGCCACCCAGCAGGCCATTTGTAGCCACTGGCTAAATAAGCATTTCAGTCAGTATGGCTATCATATATCTAACAGATTTACAGGGCCATAGAAGCCAGTTAGTCGATTCAAATATTTGAAAGCAGGTGTTGCCATTTAGAGAAAAAGATACTCTCGCAATTCACCCCTTTTCCTACTTTTACCTCAAACTTGTCTAGGTTTTCAATGTAGCAGCCTGCTTTTCTGGTGAGGCACATTTTGGTCAGGCCTTCAGGAAACCAGCGCTTCACCTAAAGGTTCAGGAACAGCTAGGAGCACTAGGTATCTGAGCAGACACAGAGCATGGGACAAGGAACCATGTTATCCCAGAAGAGGTGAGCTCTAGAGACAGAGGACGGGTGCCTGAGCCCTCTCTGCAGGATGGGATGCAGCTTACTGCAGCACTGCAGCACACCATCCCCAAAGCTGGATGAAGATAATATAATAGTTTTTCTTCTTACACTTGACAACATCTCTGATCACCGTTAAACATACGGTTCCCCAAAAAATAACAGAATAATGCTACTTATGGTGGACCAGAGTGACCTACAAGATGCTACTTAATCAGTTTTGTAGTAACAGAAAAAATGTTGGGTTTTGTCACTGAGCATGTAACACAGTTTTTAAGCATAATACCTATGTTGGGGAAAAAAAGCATCATTAAATCCTGCATTGCTAAATTAAGTCAAATTTAATTAGGAAAAAGATGAGAAAAGGTTATTAACAGGGTAGTGATAAGAGGAAAGGATCAACATTATTAAGTATTAACAAAAATAATGTAATTGCATTTTAAAGGAGAAATAGTATTTTTCCCAACTTAAAAAAGTGATAAAAAATGTAATTTCAAAAATAGCAATGTCTTTGCCATCTTTCTTCTATATACTGTACTAAACAAGTTCTATTTATTTTTCCCATAAATTAACACCCTGCTAAGGTTTGTTTTGCTGACTCCATCACATATAGCCGTTGAGTGACTATGACCAATTGTGAAGAACAAATACAAATACTAAGGGGAAAAGGTGGAAAATTTCTGTGATCAGCTGTCTTGTGTGTGTAATTAATCAAGTGACAGCTGACATTGATCCAAAGTTGTTAGTCTGCTGAGAAAAAATCATTAACAGATATTCTATCTCCTTGTAAATTAAAGAGAGTGTTTAGCATCCTAGGATATTTACTTGATTGGCTGTAAACCATTGACAGCTTGGATAAACAATCAGTATGTGATGCATTCTGATGCTAAAGTCATGATACTAATTATGGGCATGATGGATTTCAGGTAAATGCATAAAGAAGTTTCATAACTCATAAGAAGAAGTTTCTGTGATATCAAAAGTAACGTGAAAAATTTATACATCCTGACACTTTAAAAGTACGTCATAATTTGGGGTTTACAGTTTAAAAACTACAGATTTTCAAAGGATGTACGTTCGTTAGATTCCTAGGGAAAAAAAGAAGGGGAAATAAAAGCTTTCATGAAAGGTGTTTCATATGAAACACCCAAAAAGTAGAATCAAGAAATCACTTTTGAAAATCTGCAAGATTATAAACAGAAAGAGACAGACATCAGCAAGATAATATCAAAACAAGGGGGAAAAAAATGAGAACATACTTTACTATATTCCACTTTATTTTTATAACTTTATTTTTAATCTCTTTCACATTTCTTATTTGAGGAATTAAAGTGATATTGTTGGTGGAAAAGTGTTTTCAGAAAGTCATTAAATTACACTAAAATTCTGCATTTATCATGTCAACATTTGTTTGCCATATTGAGAAAGGGCTATGCTATGGAGCAAAATATCTTTTTTTGATATGCTGCATCATTTTAATAACTTTCTTATTTTCACATGGTGTGAATATACATTCATTTCATTATATACATAACCTGAACAATTTTTGTTGCATGAAGACTTACTCTGCAGTTAATGTAAAACTATGTGCTAAGTTTTCTCAAAAGAAAAAGATCGAACCAAATTGTTGGACACCATGAGGACTAAGTGAGCAATACCTTGTGAAGTGCCCTTGGATCTCAGTATTTAAGGTTAATAATCCCTACAAATAATGGCATGTAGGATGATAATTTTGCTAAGAAAATAACAGGTAGTAGATAAATAGAATTTCTATTTCAGCAACCTGCCGAGAACACATGCAGCTTAACTTCTCAGTGGAAAATATGGATTGAAAAAAGTTATGTTCAAAGGCATAGTAATGCGATGTTTAAATATGTTATCCCTACATTGTACCTTCATATTCTTCATAACCACTGCATTATACTTGGACTCCTGTTGGGCTGCATAAGACAGTGGCTTTCATTGTGACAGGTCATAAATACTCTCCTGCTGTGCAATGCTTTACAGGGTTGAGGGTAACTGTGTGCAGCTTAAAAACACACTGGTAACATGACCTCCAGACCCTATGAGCTTAAAACAAAAAGAAAAAAGAAAAAAAAATAAGAATGAATGCACCAAACTTTATTTATATTTTACAAAACACAACAATAAACTTCTCTACATTTAACTGATTTATATCTACTATGGGCTTGTAAGAAGTGACTTGCGCCTTTTTTTAATTAAAAAAAAACACGTTTTCTGTGTATCTTTTTCCTTCCATCTTTGCTGCAGATCATGGGATTACTCCTGTTTGCCCTCATCACCACAATTGTGCCCAACAAGAGTAAATCATGTTTTATCATCAATGATGACCAGACGGCTGGAGCACCTCTCCTATGAAGACAGGCTGAGACAATTGGGGTTGTTCAGCCTGGAGAAGAGAAGGCTCTGGAGAGACCTTATAGCAGCCTTCCAGTACCTGAAGGGGGCCTACAAGAAAGGTGGAGAGGGACTTTTTTACAAGGGTGTGTAGTGATAGGACAAGGGGTAATGGTTTTAAACTGAAAGACGGTAGATTTAGACTAGATATAAAGAAGAAATTCTTCACAATGAGGGTGATGAGACACTGGAACAGGTTGCACAGATTGGTAGTAGATGCCCCATCCCTGGAAACATTCCAGGTCAGGTTGGACAAGGCTGTGAGCAACCTGGTCTAGTGGAAGGTGTCTCTGCCCAGAGCAGGGGGTTTGGAACTAGATGATCTTTAAGGTTCCTTCCAACCCAAGCCATTCTATGATTCTATGGTTCTATGATTTCAAGTACCTGTAAAGACCACCTTAAAAAAAAACATTTCAAGTAACTGCAGAGACCATCTAGACTAAAAAAGATAAACATGTGTGAAACGCATTTGCTTAAACTGCATTCAGTGGGAATAGGGAGTCTGTTTTACTTGCCCAGGGCTGTGGATTACAAGATCATACTTGGCTAACACACGCTAATTTGTTAGTGTCTGTGTATTAGAGATTGCCCAACCCAGGGGTCAGCAGGACCCAGAAAGTACTCCTAACCCAGCCATGTAAATGTGCAGCTGCAGCAGTGCTATGTCCCCTACTCCAGGCAGCATCAAGGCTAAGCCCAACATGTACACATTTATTCCTATATACACACACACACTTTAAACACATGGCCAGCTGCATAGACCAATGCAGACAGAAAAAAGGGTCTTTATGGCATCCACCCCAACAAAAAGAACACCCACAGAAACATGAACAGCATGAACAGCCCAGCCCTGGTCCTCCTCTCCAACTGATCAGGACCAAAATCTGCTAGTGGAATATACACACTAAGGGTCTCACCAGAGGCTGGTCTCAGACACTCTGTCTACCCAGTAGCTGTCTCCAAGACATAGGTCTTCCTGACTTGCTCCTAATCTCAGGCCCTCAAGCCTCTGAAGGCTTATGGTTCCACTCCAGTCGCTGGTAATCAAATCTCTTAGCCTATCACCAACCAGTCCAGGTAGAATTTCCATAGCATCCACATATACCCACGAAAGAGATAATTAGGATTTAGTATAAATACAGGAAAGCTTGCAGTGATCAAGTACAGGGTTCAACCAGAAAAGTGTACTGGCCAGTCCCTTTTCATACTCAGCTGTTCTTTTTTAACCTTTCTCCTTATTTTCCCACACATGTTCCTCCCTAATACAGCCAAGCCCCTGCCTTTTCCTGCTTTTTTTCCATTCACTAAACATCCCATGATGAGTGTCACACAGTCACAAAATTCCTTTTAAAATATCTGATAACTAATTTTACACAATTGTATTGGGTTTGCGTTTAATTTTGATAGTGGAGGGACTACAGCAGTGGCTTCTGTGAGAAGCTGTTAGAAGCTTCCCCCTTCTCTGATAGAGCCCATGCCAGCCGGCTCCAAGATGGACCTGCCGCTGGCCCAGGCCAAGCCCATCAGTGATTGGGGGAAG
>NW_010509708.1:52404-62885 GCF_000687285.1 Phaethon lepturus
GCCGCGCCTGGAGCGGGGTTGCTGGCAGGCCTTGTGACCCCGGGGGGGACCCGGGCTGGACCAGCCTGTTCCTGAAGGTCGGCACCCGTGGGGGGACCCAGGCTGGAGCAGTTGGTGAAGAACTGCAGCCCGTGGGAAGGATTCACGTTGGAGAAGCTCATGGGGGACTGTCTCCCGTGGGAGGGACCCCACGCTGGAGCAGGGCAGAGTGTGAGGAGTCCTCCCCCTGAGGAGGAAGGAGCGGCAGAGACAGCGTGTGATGAACTGACCACAACCCCCATTCCCCGACCCCCTGTGCTGCTTGGGGGCAAGAGGCAGAGAAAACTGGAGGTAAGGTTAAGTTCGGGAAGAAGGGAAGGGAGATTTTATTTTATTTCTCATCATCCTACTCTGATTTGATTGGTAAGAAATTAATTGTTTTTTTCCCTAAGTTTTGCCCGTAATGATAATTGTTGAGTCCTTATCTCAACCCATGAGCCTTTCATTATATTTCCTCTCCCCTGTCCAACTTAGGAGGGGTAGTGATAGAGCAGCTTTGGTGGGCACCTGGCACCCAGACAGGGTCAGCTCTCCACAACAGTCCCAAAACTCTGTTCTCCCTGCATCCCACAATAGTTCCTGTACTCTGTAGGCAGTAACTCCCCTTAGTCTGCAAGGCATTCAGAGGAGGCAGTTTCTTGGGCTGACTTGTGTCATTGGGTTTCCTCCAGGGCCCAGGGGCTGATTGCTCCCCATGGATGATGCTGGGAGTGCGAGGTCAGGGTACTCCAGTTCAGGGTACTCCATTAGCAATGATTAACTTTTTGGGGTCCCTCCACCTCCCACAGTTCCCCTGGTCCCCAGGGGTCCTTTTGTTTATGTAAAGCTGTGAGCTCTCTGTCTAGAGTAGCTGAATGTCAAGAAATTTCAGTACCTTGCTGCAAGTGGAAGTGAAGGCAAATTAACTTGGAAGAAATTTGCCTGAAGTTAGAAAACTTGGCCATGTTAGTGTCTACAGTGACTTCATAAGGTAGAGCTGCAGAGCTGAGTTAGAAACAAAAGGCTACTAGTAATCTCCAGAGGCTTTCTGACCTTCCCAAGGTACAGGGGAGAAAAAACACTTTGAGGCATAACTCTCTTGAAAGAATTGCTACTCACCCTTTGCTACCACTGACCGGATACTTTCACCAGTAAACCAGTATGTCTGGGGGAAAAGGGAGGGAGAGGAAAAGCAGACTTTGCTCCAGGGATGCATTGCCCATTTCAGGATGTTTAACAAGCCAGACTGTGGGTACTCCCTCATTTTTGACTGTCAGATGTTGCAGATTCTGAAAGTTGGACGACATCCCTGTCATTATTCCAGCCTCCCTCATCTGAACACCAAGGATTAGTCTTCACTACTTAAAAATAAGTGTAAGAATTTTTCACTGCAAATTTATTAACACACATTACTTTTAGCAACACAGAAGCCTAGGGAGAGGCAAAGAATTGCACTTTCACTCTGAGGTAAATTGAACAAGGTCAGCCCAACAAGGTAGCATGACTTCTGTTGATATCATGTAGCTGTTTCATGACAAAAATACAACTACTCAATCTTCATCTAATCTTTCAATGTGTTGTCATGTAGCAGTGTTCTCATTTGTAAAAGGCACATCTTTTTTTAGGCAGCCACAAACCCGCCCCCATGTGCCACCCACAGTATGCAACTCCAAATGAACAACAGAAGGTTTTAAACTGACAGTTTTGCACTTTTCTTTTTTGCAGATGCCTGTACTAAATAACTTCTTATGCAACACACATTGAGAAAACATCACAGGGATAACACAGTGTAATCTTCCTCAACCAAAATCCCAAATGAAATACACTGGAGAAGAATAAAAGAAAATCCAGAATAGTGCTCAGTGAATGTGGATGGTTCTGACAAATGTAAAATTTGAAGTAACAATGAATACCATAGAGGTGCATCTTGAGGCAGGACAAAGAAACAAAAGAAAAACAAAGCATGATCGTACACAGGTACTATATGTGTTAAAGGTATTTATACTCTAATGTCTGTACAGAAGAAGACATAATAAACATATGGTGAAGAAAAAGGTATAAACAAGTCATTTTCCAGATTAGGAGGGAAAAAAAAAAAACATAACTAAGGTAGGAAGAGACCAGATTTCACAGAAAGTAACGAGGAAAGGATGGCATGGAGGAATGAAGAGTAGAGCAAGTAAGGTAGGCATGAAATGTCACCACCAAAATGAGGCCTCACACAGTTTAGATAAATCCACAGCCGTAAAGCAGTCCTGAAGGAACCCCAATTCTGTATGTCAAGAATTGAAAGAGACACAGCTAATATTAATAGAACCATAGAATCTTAGAATAGTTTGGGTTGGAAGGGACTTTTACAGGTCAGCTAGTCCAACCCCCCCCTGCCATAAGCAGGGACATCTTCAACTCAGAAGATGTTGCTCAGAGTCCCGTCCAACCTAACCTTGAATCTTTCCAGGGATGGGTCATCTACCACCTCTCCAGGTAACCTGTGCCAGTGTTTCACCACCTTCATTGTGAACAATTTATTTCTTATATCTAGTCTAAAATCTACGCTCTTTTAGTTTAAAACTATTACCCCTTGTCCTATCACAACAACCCTGCTAAAAAGTCTGTCCCCAGCTTTCTTATAGGCCCCCTTTAAGTACAGGAAGCCTGCAATAAGATCTCCCTGGAGCCTTCTCTTCTCCAGGCTCAACAACCCCAACTCTTTCAGCCTGTCTTCATAGGAGAGGTGTTCCATCCCTCCGATCACTTTCATGGCCCTCCTCTGTACTTGCTCCAACAGCTGAGGGCTGTGCTGAGGGCTCCAGAGCTAGACACAAAACTCTAGGTGGGGTCTCCCCAGAGCGGAGGAGAAGGGCAGAATCACCTCCCTCAACCTGCTGGCCACGCTTCTTTGGATGCAGCCCAGGATACAGTTGGTCTTCTGGGCTGTGAGCACACATTGCCAGCTCATATCCAGCTTTTCATCCACTAGTACCCCCAAGTTCTTCTCAGCAGAGCTGCTCTCAATGCCTGCATCCCCCAGTCTGTATTGATACTGGGGGTTGCACCAACTCAGGTGCAGGACCCTGCACTTGGCCGTGTTGAACCTCATGACAGGTCCCTCTGGATGGCATCCTGTCCCTCAAGTGTGTCAGCCACACCACTCACCTTGGTGTTATCTGCAAGCTTGCTAAGGGTGCACTCTATCCCACAGTCTATGTCATTGATGAAGATATTGAAGACACTTGAAGATACTGAAGACTGAATATTGAAGATATTGAAGATATATTGAAGGTCCCAGTACGGACCCCTGAGGGACACCACTCATCACTGATTTCCATCTGGATATTGAGCCACTGACCACTACCCTCTGTATGTGACCATCTAACCAATTCCTCATCCACCCAACAGCCCTTGCTGAAGCCATGCTGGCTGTCTTGAATCACCTCCCTGCCCTCCATGTGCCTCAGCATAGCTTCTAGGAGGATCTCTTTCATGATCTTCCCAGGCACAGAGGTGAGGCTGACAGGCCGGTAGTTCCCAGGGTCCTCCTTGCTACTTTTTTTAAAATGGGTGCAATGTTTCCCTTTTTCCAGTCTCCAGGGATTTCACCTGACTGCTAGGACTTTTCAAATATCATGGAGAGTGGCTTGGCAACTACATCAGCTAATTCCCTCAGGACTCTGGAACGCATCTCATAAGGTCCCATAAACTTGTGCATGTTCACGTTCCTCAGGTGGTCTCAAACCTTGATCTTTTACAGTTGGAGGCACTTTGCTCCTCCAGCCCCCATCTTGCAGTCCATCCCCTGGAGAGGTGTGGGAAGAGACACTGCCAGCAGAGACTGAGGCAAAGAATTCGCCGAGCGCCTCAGCCTTCTCCTCATCCGTTGTTGCCAGTTTGCCAGTCTTGCTCATCAAGGCGGGTACGCTTTCTTTGACCTTCCTTTTCTGGCTGACATACCTGTAGAAAGCCTTTATTATTCTTTGCAACCCTTGCCAAGTTCAGCTCCAGCCGTGCCTTGGCCTTCCTGATCCCATCCCTACACAACCAGGCAGCATCCCTGTACTAATCCCAGGATACCTGCCACTACTTCCACTGCCTGTGCATTTCCTTCTTGCCCTTTAGTTTGACCAGCAGGTCTCGACTCAGCCATGCTGGCCTCTTGCCTTCCTTTCCTGATTTCTTGCACTTGGGGAACGAGAGCTCTTGCACTCTATGGAAAGCATCCTTAAATATCTGCCAGCGCGGTTCTGCTCCCTTGTCCCTGAGGGCAGTTTCCCAGGGGGTCTTATTGACTAACTTCCTGAAGAGCTGGAAGTTTGTTTTCCTAAAATTCAGGGTCATGGCTTTCCTCTTTGCCTGCCCCAGATCCCTCAGGACTGCAGACTCCACCTGTGCATGATCAGTGCAGCCCAGGCTGCTTCCAGTCTTGACATCACCAACTACCTCACATGCATTCGTGACCAACAGGTCCAGTATCATATCCCCTCTGGTAGCGTTGTCTATTATCTGGCTTAAGAATTTATCCTCAATGCATTCCAGGAGTCTCCTAGATTGCCGACAGTTCTCCATGTTACTTTTCCAGCAGATGTTGATTCACAGCCATGAACATTAGCATAACCTACCTACAAATATCAATGTGTAATTCTGTCTTGATTAGATTATTGAATATAAAGTAAATTACTTTTTAATAATTCCATCTCAGGGAGCAGAGATCACAACATCTGAATCCTGAATTTATTTTAATTTTTTTGTTAATATTAAGTTATAGTTTCTGAGACACGATGTCCATGGGTGGGACTCAGCTCAAAATGAAGATATGTACAGGTAACCCTTTATATCTAGGTGGGCTTGGTGTCTAAACTCCTATTAAGTAATGGACATCTAGGTAAACACTCAATAAATGGAGAATTGGATCAATGGACATAAGTTATTAGCCAGCATGTACAGTGATTGTAGTGTCCATGAGCTCTGTGAACAACTTTTGCATTGACTATAATGAGAGTTTATACATCTGGGGTCTTCAATGTAGATGTCAAACAGGCCCCAGTATTGGCCCAAGTATCTACCTCTGGAGTACTGTTCTCCAGTTGGACTTTGTGCAGCTGAGCACAGTCCTCTGAGCCTGGCAGCTCAACTAGTTTTCAGTCCACCACACTGTCCATATTTCCAGCCCACACTTCATCAGTTTGTCAATGTGGATGTTATTGGAGTCAGTCTCAAAAGGCTTGCTAAAGCCAACATAAACCACATCCACTGCTGTCCACTCATTCACCACACCAGTCATCTCATCGCAGAAGGCTATCAGTTTGATCAGGCATGATTTCCCCTTCATAAATCTGTGCTGATTACTCCCAGTAAAAGACCAGTCAGAAGATACACTGGTTTCATTTTGGTAGACAACCATTTGTACAAAAAAAGTGGAGACTGAGAAGTAAGTTGAAAACGTATCCTCACGTCATACATCAGTCATCATCAACAACAGATATCCAGTGCTGTAGTTGATTTACAGAACAATTTTATTTCCAGAATTCAGTTTCAAGTCAGCCAGAGCTTTTCTTTCAGTTGTTAAATATATCAGCAACTTTTTTGTATTATTATGTTTAACCTTTTCTGAAAATGAGGTTCTGCTGATCCTACTGTGCTAAGTTTCAAGACTGCTGGTTTTACCGAGAACAATTATGTCTACAACACAAAGTCCATTTCAGGATTTCCACTCAACAGCAAAAGCAATTGTGTAATTCTCTGAGGTACTGAAGTACAAGCAACTAAGTAGAAAATTGAGTTGTTCTGTGATATTCTCCCACTGAAATTACACCAGTTACCAGGAAGTAACTGGAGTCACTGTGAATAAGTGGCTACCATTTAGATATCTTAGTCAACAATGAGAAGGGAGAGTGAGAGAATGTGGTTGAAAAAGAAGATAGATAGGCAGTAAAGGGATTAAAACAATATACTTGCTTCTACTTCTATTATGAACTAATAAGTTTGTAGTAGTATAAATTTCTCTATGATCTGTTTCAAAAAATTTGCATTACATCCCTTTTACTTTAGTTAAAAAAGAGGAGATGGAGACAGTTTTAATAAAGGTCCTCTCTAGAATTAGAGTGTTTAATAAAACGTGTCTAAGTCTTTATAAATTGTTCTGAAAATGCCAGGTATTATGTGATCAAAAAGCTCAAAGCTTACCTTCAAATACCTCTAAGTCCTAAATGAAAATTCTTACTCAACAAACTTCGTTGGGAAATGGGTTGATAGTTTTCTTGGTATTAATAACTTCTTCAGTTGCCATTCCAGTCTCTATGCCCTTGATGTACTAAACTAACAAGAATGTGACAAAGACAAAACAATCCAAGAAAAACCGGCATTCAGACATGAAGATATGAAATGTCAGTTTCTATGCACTATCCTTGGAAAGATTATTTTTCCAGTACTAGCTTTACATAAAGGACTGCAGGAGGTAGGCATCACTGCTATACTTGCTCCAATTTCAAGAAATAATCTGTGTTGCCAGCGGAAAACACTGGGATGCCCAAAATATTCTTGCAGAATATCTACTGAACTGAGCACCCACCGGGTTTATTTATTTAAGTATAGAAGACAAGTAAACACAATGAGCTTGAAAGTGGTCTCTACTTTATATGCATAATGAGAAAAGAAGAAATGAGCAAATGACATTTAGCAATTAAATCAGTTTGTTAATTTAAACATTTCACCCATTTGTGAGCCACTTACTTACACTTGTATCAACAGATTTTCTTTAGATTTCTCTCTGCACTGTTTTTATTAATAATTCTTGCACTGTAGGCTGTCAACACATGGTTTGATTTTTATAAATCAGTGTCAAAATTCATGCTGTAATAGTTTTGATTAAAAAAACATCACATTCTGTACAGGGTTTTATACTACTGTTCTTATTTTTCTTCAGTTTTACTACTTTTCTTTAATTTACACTATTTACAGAAAAATTTCTCATTTGCTACATTAGCACATGGGTATAGGAAAAAAGAGCTCAAGGTCCTAGCCCTCACAAAAAGGGTTTGACACATTTACTTGTATGTGGTTTTAAGTAATCACTGGAGACTGCAGCAAGGATGGGCGACTTACTACTGCAAACATTTCATCTGCTGTGTAAATGAAGACTCCTGTGGAAGAGAAAGGTGATCCAGGGACAGATTTCCAAAAAGCATAGGAGTTTATAATATATGGTGTAATCGTAATATGCAATTTTATTTTTTTATATACTTTGAAAATGATTTAGGTATAAATTAAAAACCAGATTTCAAATTCACATTTTCTTTATGAGCACTTACAAATAGATTTACCCTTTATGCTAAGATCCGTTGTCCGTTCAACCAAATTTCTTTTTTTAACACTAACCTAAACTAGGGTCCTAAAGAAGTCCAATCTGTTTGAGTTCTTAAAACAAAACAGAAAAGGAGAGTAAAACCATCAGTTAACTGCTTACTGGTACTAGCATTGATTTATAAACTCTTTAATGCAGAGACTGTCTTTTGCTCTACATTGCTTTTTACAACTTGGTCTTGCTCCTCAGATATGACTTGTTGATGCTCCAGTTTAGGCAGTGAATAATAAAATAACAAGTTTTTGTCATCGACAACTGGGACATGATCAAGCGCAGTTCTCCTGAAAGAAATAAAGATGTCCCTGTTGATTTTCTAATATGAAACTTAATTAATAATCTCTGGAAATTTTGACAAGGATTTTGTCATGTGTATTTTTGGGAGTCTCATAAAGGATCGGGATTGGAAAAAATAGATATTAATGTTAACAATTTGGAAATAACATTTGGGAAACATAAGGCTGTTTGCTCACTACTAAAGCAACGTCGTTTGAAAAATTAAAAGTGAGAAGCTATTACTGCAGTCCATAAACCTCTCCTCCGCCCTGAAGGCAGAAATATCTGCTAGCTGTTGTAAACGAAGTCTACTTAAAAGAAAGTTACCAAATTATCATTACTGCTCTTGCCTAGGGAATGTCTCTGGAGCCAGTAGCAATTACTACAATAGGTTTCAGAAATGGAAACAATTTTCTTGTTAGTGCCACTTAGGTTTGTGCTAGATTTGAACTGTCAGTTTTTAAAACAGTAAAAACTTACTATAAGCTATGAGAGCACAGACTGGAGAAATGACTACTGGACAAAAGAATGCTTTATTTTTTTTTTTTTAATTAAAAAGAATCATTAATCACTAGACAAGAAGCTTTTTGAAATATTGTGCCAACAAAAACAAGTGTGTTATAATGTTTGTTTAGAGTAAGTGTTTTTTAAAGAGACGTTCCAAAGAACAAGACAATCTCTTCTGTAGAAATGTCCTCTGAAAAGAATGCATTCTATCAGTCTGAAGAGTTTAAAGGTGTTTGGATTTGGGATTTTGATTCAGGGTCATCCCTAAGTGTAACAAAGATTTTTTTTCCTTTGCCTTTCAATTACCTTTCACAAGGCCAAAGCTCTTTCAAAAGGGTAGTTCTGAGTGTGCAAGGTAGAGCCACAATAAATATATGTCAAGTAAGGAAATAATTCCCCAGTGGTCAACTCTCCATTCATTGACTGACAGATGTTAAAGGCAGGCATAAACACCAAATGGCAGGCCACTGTTTATAACTCTTACATATATATATACTCTCAGAATAAATTATGTCTTGGGTGTCGGTACCACTCTCACATACATTCCATGGCTGTGAAAATATCAAAATCCAGCAGCCCGGTTAGGGATTGTAATAAAGAGCAGAGCTTGGGAGACTACTATCTGGTCCAGAAGCCGCTTGGTCCAGCATAACTCACATCCACACACCTAAACTTTCTTTTTCCACAAAACAGAGTGGCCATACCTGATCCAGGAACACAACCACTGAAAATAATACCTGGTCTACAGTAACTGAGACCATGGCTGAGTATTTTCTGGGAAGCTGCTAGCTGGCACAGGCAAAATACATCCCAGATAATGAGCTAACAAGGATGCTAGCAGACTGAGCGCACACACACTTGTGTTTTGGCCCTGCTTGATAATCTAACACAGGCCTACACTGCAGTTGTCCTTTGGCCAAACTGTGCCAGATCACTCGCTCCAGAAGACTCAACTTTGACAATCTGGCTGTGCTGAATCCACTTATAGTGTCCCTCTGATCCAGGCCTTCCATCAGCCCAGTCCCTTGCATTGTTTAACTCAATAGACCCTGTGTCTGACGGTACATGCCATTATCCAAAACAGCTCTATTTGTATGTTTTATCTTTGTTCATTATTTGGGTATTAACAGGACACTACAGCAATACTAACCCGCAACTATACTTTTGTTTTTCCTTACATTCTATTTTTGTCAAATACGTATACCATCAAGATGTTGGCAACCACACTCCAGTAACATCATTTTGTCCCAGATCTAACTGCTTCTGGCACATCATCACACAGCACATAATTTCACTGGCATGCCCAGCTGCTATTGCAGATGATATTATTGGTTTGTGATCAAACCAGCATACAATACTCAGTGCATGTCATATGGTTTCTATACGGTAGCTGGTATCTGAAAAGATTCTGGAAAACCTTGCTAATAGGCCTTTTGTCCAGATTAAGATTTTATGAGAGTTCTTACACAAAGAGATCTCTGTTCCCATCTCTGTTCTATGCTTGAGTTATCTCTTGTACCAGAAGCTACTTACGGACTGCAAAGTAAAACTGCTGTGCACACGCTAAAGCACCTCAGGCAAAACAGAACACCTTCTGTGATACAGGCCCTTTCATGTTCCACCTTCTTTCCTCACTGTATTCTCTCTCCTGTTCCTCTTCCTCATATGTTTTTTCTTAGTGTTTAAAAGGGAACGCAACTGTGCATTACCTACTCTGTTCTCACCTCTTCTGTCATTCAGGTAGCCACCAGCATTATTAATATAAAGGTTATTTCTGCATACAAAACCACCCAGAGTGAAGTCAATGACTGTGGTGAATTCACAACCACCACAGCTGCCACTTGAAAGTCCACTGAGATAACTTCCAGAGAGTGGTCCCTCTAGCAAAGGTAAAAAAAGGAGCAACCCATCCAGGGTTTTTCAGCTACACTCTTGCACTGTATTGGGATAGCTTAAAAATCGGTACCAGTCCACAGTATCCCATCACTCCTCTTCTATGGAAGTATGTTACTTCAGTAGTGACCACTCAATAGTTTACACATGACCAACTTTGCCCTAAAGTCAGTTACTAGTAAGTCTTGCCATAACAGCACAGTGCATTATACAACTGATAATCCAGTTATCACCAATTTATACGGCTTTTGTGGTCTTGTTCTGTACTGACGTTGCCACCCGTATTCATGTTAGTTGTTAAACTGTGTCTGTATCACATAACAGTGGCTGCAGCATGAACATAGAAGTCAGAAAGGGTATCCGTTCCACCAAGAGAGCCATTACTCACACTGGAAACATTATTCTGTTGCCCTTTGACAAAGCTGGTTCAGCA
>NW_010509708.1:62916-67331 GCF_000687285.1 Phaethon lepturus
TGCTTTTATTTCATGTAAAATAAAAGAAGAAATTTTCTTGTTCAAAATGTTCTTTGTTATTACAGGTTCAAGTATAGTTCTCAACCATTTCTGAAACAACTGCTGAAAAATAACATATGTTCTTAGTCAAGAGTTAATTTTTACTTCTTCAATACCTGGGGAAAAAATTATCCACATGGAAGGTTTCTTGGAATAAGCTATTCAGGTGCAGCATGCTTTCAGAGTTATTTCTTTGGCTGTTGATTACTTTAATAACTGAACATAGAATATTAAATGAATATGGAGAATTCCTTATTCATTTATTTCATGTTTGTTATCATTCTTTATTTTAGAGAATGCTTGGTTATATGGATTATATCTAGATACATGATAAATTGTGTGGCATAATTACCACTGCTAAGATCCTGTGATCATTTACTTAAAGTTATCTTTCCATTCCTATGTATAAGACAATTTCTATGGTATAGAACATAAGGTCAAGAGCTGCAGAATCTATAGATGGATTAATATTTGGTAGTAAAAGTCTTCATTTTTGATTTGGGGGTATTTTGAAGATTTTTCTTTTTTATACTCTTCAAACCATCACTTTCTTTTGTATTTAGTATCCCGGAAGAGATGGAAAGAAACACAGTAAGTCATTATTGTGAGTCAGACAGGACTGTCTTTTCATATTATGTATTAATCTCTTCGGAACTTACATATGTTACGCCTTTTGGAGACTGTGCACCTTTTTCTGATCACTTGGAAATATTCAAATGTGGATGAAAATTTTTCTACACTGCTCTATTCATTTTGAAATGATATTTTACTCTTACTTACTTAGGAGTAAATAAATACGTTCCCTTCCTTTATTGAGTTACTCAATATTTTCACCACTATATATGACAGGGGATTGGAGTCAGCCCTTTTTTGGTCCAGTTAGAGGTATTTTTGGTACCAGTTTATGGTCCTTTGCAACAACTCTGTAAGTGTTTCCATACTTTCCACTATAACTACCTTTAGTTACAGGAAAACAGTTAGGAAGGGATGTTAGGGTGTTAGTTTTAGTTAGGAAGTTAGTTTTAGCTAGGAAAATCATTTCTGGTGCTGTTTTGCAAAAGACGACGACATAAGATATTATATCTTTTCATGCAACAACCAGAAGGCATTTGAATGGGAGGGACGAAATGTCAGCGCGAATATATTTGACCCAGGCACCAACTCCTTAAGAAGTAAATATCTACATTATCAAGACGAGTCTCCCGTCAGTAAGATACTTTGCAGGTAGAATTGTTATCTTCTCACCACAGAACAAAAAGTTTCTAGAGAAAAACGTTACAAAGCAGATTGGACAAAATATGGAATCAGGAATAATCTGATATTGTAGTGAGATTAACAAAATGACTGAAACATAGAAACATGTCTTGTGTTGGTAATGTGAGTGGATGTTAATACAGGATATTGGGAACAATTCAAAGGTAGCAATGATCACAGATGTTTTGCGTCTGGAAAATCATTAAATCTGTCTAATGAAATTAACAGTATTCAGAATATTACTTGGATATAATTGTTAAACTTAACATCAAATAGTAAACATACATAAAACACAATCGGTAATAAATTTAGAAATGGTCGTTATTCAAAAAAAGAACATTAGCATGAGACAAAACTAGAAAACTTAAGACCAATATAATACTCCTTTTCAAATTAAAGTCCATTTGTCTGTCTAAACTATCTTCAGAATCAATCCATTCCTGAATTGCAGGGAAAAGACATTTTTAATAGAGAACTGATCCTTCAATTATTTTTAATCAGGTCTATGCCGAGATTAGTAGCCAGTACAAAATAATACTTTATAGGTTTCAGGAAAAATGTCAGTGTATAATTGCACTACACCTACACCACACCTGCTGATGTAGTTAGTCATGTTTTACATTCCTCAAATAACACAGCTTAACAGAAATACCATACAGAAATTTTTACACTATAATTTGGCAATTATTCTTTAATCTTTTATCTTAAAATTTTCCTCTGATACCTACATCTGATCTTACGCATCTGTCTTGTTATTATTGATTATTCCTGTTACACCATGTGGAGATGGTGTATTATGGACAAGGAATATTTGCAAGCATTTTTCCAGAATAGTTTCAGAATTGACAAGGATGCCATAATATTCTTCTCAGCATCAGAGAACCCTTTTGCAGAGGTGTGCAAAGTCATACAAAGGCAAAACAAAGATCTGCATAGCATTTGCAAAGGCTCTTAGTATTATTTCTGATACCTTCATTCCTAACAATCCTTTCTACTGTGCTTATATAATACTAATTATATGAAACCTTTTCAGAATCACTCTCTCAGACCATAATGTTTGATCAATGTGGTTTAACCTTAGCTCATCTAAATTTAGCACAAGGTCTCTCTCTGATCTGTTTTAAACACAGAGTCTCCCCAATATTTGTCTCCTAACTCAAATGAGTTTGTTTTAACTCACTTGTCTTTTTTCTAGGAAGATCAAGGTCAGGATATACAAAGTATATAACAGTTATGATGAGGTAAGAGGGGGGAAGAATTATATATACAAAAATATCTTGATATATTTATATTTATAGATAAATAAATTTTAATTCCCCAAATCATATTTTGCTATCACTTGCTGATTTTTTTTTCTGTTTTAATTCTGCACATCAGATGTATCCTAGTGTATTTAAGTCATCAGATTATAGCCACATGACTGACTTACAAATTAATTTATAACACTTCTGAACTTTGTCCAGTGTCAAATTCAGTCTCCAATGAATCAGTGAAAATCTCATACATTTCCCTCATGAATTTAAACTTAGGGGTAAGGAAAATATATTTTTACATTTAAAAAAAAGTATATCAAATGTAAGCTGTTCAAATACCAGTGCAAATGGTGAATAACTGTGAACTTCATCCCAGTTTAACATGAGAGAAACCAGCATCTGGTTTGCACACTGAGGTTAAGTAGGACTGTATGGACAACAAATCTAAGTAGAAAGATACTTCCCAGTGTTAGAAAATACTACCATACAAATATTCATCATACAACTTATGTTACTTGTTATACTTGCCACACCATCACTTCATCGTAAACTTACACCTATGGTATAATATGTAAATGATTATTACTTTTGCTACATGTACAGCTATAAGTGTATTCCTCTCAAAAAGAGAGATGTATTTGGCCCATAAATGTCTAGGATTATTTTTTTTCAAGTTTTTAACTTAATGAAAAAAAATACTCTTTGGATTTCTGTATATTGGATTTGATTGAAGTAAATTAATGTAATTGTTCCTTACTGATATAAATAACCAGTTCTAAAAGAAAACAGAGTTATGCCCATTTACACGGACAGAAACTGTAGCTTGTTTTGCTTGTAGAAAATCTTGGTTAAATTAGAATTTCACAAGCTAATTATGTTCTATTAACCAGAAATTTTAAAAAAAAGCAATATTTAGACTTTGCCTTAGAGGGAAGGCTATTTCAGTTTGCATTTTTGAGTGGAACAAGAACACAAAGCACATTTTCAGCTGAGGTTATTAAAGGTAATCTTTCCAGGAATTTTGCGATTAAATTGGCAACACCAATTGTGAAAATTATTGCCCAATAATAATAGAAATGAGATTGGTCACTGAGGATTCTGAACCCTGTGATTCACAGTAAGGTTGCTCAGAGACTTGAGGCTCATGTGGTAGAGTCCCTCAGAGTGGGAAACTTCCTCAGATATCAGGGGTTTTAAATTAAAATTATTAGTTAACAAAACAACATCATTTTGTACCTCATTGGACACCATGAGTAGCCTGGATCCAGTTAGTGGAGTGACAGTGCAAGGTGCAGCACTCAGGGACCCACACTTCTTTGCCCACACAACTGATGGAGTACTCTCTGGTTGGCGTAAGGATAGCTGGGAGTGATGTGGGCAGGCACAGAGCTGGAGCACCCACATGTCCCCAAGGAGGGAGGGGTGTGCAGCTGTGGGCGCCTGCACTCCCTGAAGGGGAAAGGGTGCTGGTAACCCACGTGGCCAGGGCAGGGGTGCAGTTAACTGTGAATACATGGTGGAGAGCATTAGATTTTTCTGGATTCATTATGGAAGGTATTTACAAAGGTGCTTATTAACATTTTGTAAATGTCTAGTATTATCTGCTGTATTGCTCATATTGGACCTGAATTATAGTTGCTGATTCCTCGTTGATTGTGTCATTAACAAATCAATACATCACTTTTCTCCTTATTTGTTTTGAACTACATGAACTGAGCAGGTTTCTTCTCTGTGACAACCCTCAAAAAACATTTCTCAAACCTGTTAAAAGAAGTAATCACTGTGATAATAAGAGATAAGAAGACAAGACATACTGCAAACAAAAGCCTGCAAAAAGGTTGGTAGAGGAGCAGATTTGATTCCATTCCT
>NW_010509708.1:67362-77303 GCF_000687285.1 Phaethon lepturus
CACACCAGGTGCTCACGCAGTGTTTGCAGATAGACTTGGCTAAGGGAGCCACAAAGCTCCCATGGAGAGCTATGACTTATGTGGATTCACCAGCAGAACTCCCTTTACTGGGTTCTACAGCTGGGGAAACTTTTGAAGCCGTAGGCTTTTGCAGAGAACGTTATAAAGGTAGACACTATGCCAAAACAAAAGAAACTAAACTCATGGTACTCAGCGCACAGAGCAAAGCTGAAGAGAATCCGAATCCCTCTTTCCACACCTGCAAGCACTGGCTCTGCTGCAACCTGCCCTAGCTACAGGTGACAGATGAACCTTTTCGGCAGCACACAATCAAGCGCACTGCAGCAATCCAACCGTGATATCAGAAAGATCCATGTAACAGGTCAAGTTGTGAGAGAGAAATGTAAAGTTCTCATCAACCTAAAAGGTTTAAAAAACCTTTATAAGACATCTCTAGCTGTGACTGTCACACGTTTTTCCGACATTCGCTTTTGATCAATCTGTGCAAGTAAATTTCAAGGCCAACATAGCATCAGTCTTGCAATACAATCAATATAACTGTATTTTATACTATATCATTCAAAGGATATATAGCACTGAGCGTCGCTAAAAAGCAGAAGACAGGTTCTCTTTGGACATTCATTTTTCCTCTCTGAAACGGTGATAGTTAAACAAGACCTGAATTAGACCATCACATTTCTAGTTGAAAAATGAATTTTTTTTTTTCCAAAACTTTAACATCACTCAAGCCCCTAAATATTCTGTGGACATACCGAACCTTGACACTGTAAGTCCTGTAAAGCCTGTTGGTGTCTTCCACTGCTTCAAACTGGTTCAAGATGAAAGCTGAGACTGAGTCCTTACCTAGTATAAATGAAAAACAAACACTCATTCCTTCTCCAGAGCACTCCTTAGAAAACAGTAAAGTCAGGAAAAAAGCAACTGAGAAGTAAAAGCAGGTTGGAAGCATGGCACAGAACCCAGAACTTATAAACAGAGGGTTACAATCAATAAATGACACTATACACAAATATGCTTTCACTCTCCCCTCTCTCTTCTATGGTCTCATGGTTCAGTTTAATCCTAAGTCATTCCCTCAGACATCTTGTGGAAAAGTTGCTTAATTATAGAAAAGCATTTGTAGCAGAAGAGAATGCTGATATCTGGCAAAGTGTGCTATTTTCAGAGTTGTAGGACTGACTTAGTAACAATAATAATAACTTAGGTGAAGAAAGAGTTTTAAAATTGAAAGAAAACTTTAAAATTAATTTATTCAGATGTTTTCTTTGTTTCATAGGACTTCACCCTCTGGCTACCTCTTCCAAGTACTTAACCTGCCCTTTCTGCCTCTGTCTCACTCACAGCACTGTTTTTTCCAGGTGACATTTAGAATACCTGTAAGCTAAATTTCCACGCTTATTTTAATGGGGAAAAAATCAAGCATGACATATGGGTAATTCAGATAGCATTTACTTCACTGTAGGAAACTCTCACTTCACTTGTTACTTTGAACAATTGGGAATATGCCTCCCCCAAACTACAGGCTTGCTAATATTGCAAATACTAAATTTCTATGTTTAATCCTTGTCTAGAAAAATATTTTTCTTCCTTTTTCCTTGTAATGAAGTTCATACTGAACTGTATTGAGACTATTTTAACAGAATAAATTGATTAGCTCAGTGAAATAATGTAATTATTTACTGGACATTAATAGGTCAAGGCCAGACATAGACTCATTCCATCTCACTTTAGGCACCTAAACAAAGTGACTAATCACTGTATGTCTATTGCCAGTGCAATGGTACAGACACCTACAGATCAGATACCTTCAGATACCTTCCCCTACAGATCCTAAAGAAGATGCCTCTTTTTTTCTCACAGCTGCCTAATAGAGAGTCCATAGAGCAGCTCTGTTCAGAATTTAGGCCCCTCAGTTGTGTGTTTAATGACAGACAAGACGAATATGGACCTAAGCACATGTGAACTTTTACATGTTTTGGTAGGACATGCTCTGTTAGTTCTTGGAACAAGCATTTTCTGTGAAATGCCAGCAAGCACTGCAGGATCACTGCCAACAAGTATTTAAAAAAAATAAGAAATTTTATGAAAAATTAGTAGCAAAAGGCACGCCAAAAACTGTTTTTGGAAGAGGTGGTAGGAAATTGCTTGAGGTATAGCAGGAATATAACAATGTCTCAGAGAAAGAACAGAGCCTTATATAGGGAATACAGATTTTCTAAGAGACAGAAGAGTCAATAAAAGGACTTGAAAAACATGATTGCAGGGAGAGAGAAATGGAGAAAAATGATGAGCTTTTGTGCTGCAAAGACAGGAATAGGGTTTGGCTGGCATTAGTCAGAGGATGAAAGGAGGAGAGGCAAGAGTCAGAATCTGGGTGGAGAGAGCAGAAAGCTGAATGCAAGATTTGGGATCAAGCAATATCTCTGTCAACAGAGAAAGGGAGGAATATAAGAAGCTGGAGTTTAAGAAACTTCATGAACATTTTGGAGGTGATCTCTGATATTGGCCATATACAGTAGAAAGAAGTCAGTGAAAAATGGGTGAAAATTATTATTTTATTTTAGTTCTTTCCTTTATTCCATAATGAGCTTTTCCAACTGCTCTTTTGTGAACTGCCGTTAGCTCGGGCCCCTGGCTGTTGGAGATGAAAAACACCAGCAACCGAAACACTGACAACATTTACAGGAGTCGATCCTGCAGGGAAACGTCTAAATAGCTTCTGCTGACTCACTTAAGGGTAGGCTGAAATGTAGTATAGAGGTACTGAACACACTTAACAAGCTGGCTCATGTACCAAAAGCAGTCAAGATCAGCTGGAGCTAATTTACTCTGTGAGTGGCACTTGGGGAAGAGGGGATTTAAAACACAGCCTTAGTTAAAGGGAAACTTCGGTGTCAGGAAAAAATGGTCTTCTCAGAGATGTTTCTCGGTATTGCAGTTTGGTGAAGAATTCCTAGTCCCAGGGAAATGGCTTTGTGTGCTTCTTTGCTTTTGCAATTGATGTTTTTTTCTTTCATAATTTATCAATGATAAAGATTATATATTTAACTAAGGAGTATTTCTGTTAAGTGTCTGGTCAGTAACATGGGCTAATTCATCCTGCTGCTTCACTTTCTGGCAGGCAAATAACCCTAAATGCTAAAGCATTTAAAAGTGGAACGGAGTTCATGATAAATTTCTGTTCTGAAACACTGTCTTTGGTGTAGGGTCTGATAATGACCAGAGTCAACGTCAGGAGCCTAAACGTCAGTCAGTGTGTGAGTATTAGTAATTCGTAATTATTAGTAATGAGGATTCTTACCTGAAACATTTTATTTCTGTTTCAGTACAGCCTACAGCTAACAAACAACTTTGGATATTAAGTTGATTTTATATAAAGGTATTTATATAAGGATATTGGGAAATACCACTCTCCCATTGACTTGTTTTCCAGCTGCCTCCATCTCTTCATGTTGCTAGGCATGTTGGATTGCTACATTCACTATGGCAACGCCTTCAAGCAACCTGCTCTGACTAGATCTAAATTATTCCCTGAAAAAGATGGTGATTTACATTTTTGTTTGGGTACACAGCATGTTAATAGATTCCAGGTGCCAGACTGAATGAGAAACATCATTTTGGGTTTAATCTCTCAGATCGCAAGTTGAAAAAGCTTCTGTGGATTAGTCTCCCCCGGTGCAGGGTGCCATGCACAGAGATATCCAGACCATGTTTCCCCGTACCTCTATATAAGCTAATGTTCCCATGTGAGAGAAACAAGGCACATTATCTTGAGCATAGCACCCTATTAAATAGCTGTACTAATTCTGCCAGCCAACAGAGCATTATGGCAGTACTCAAAGCAATGTTTTCCTATAGATACACATTTTAGAAGGTCACATCACATTAGGAATTTTACTGACATATAAACCAAAAAGAATGAGCACTTACTCATCAATATGATAAAGCTAACTAGCAGATGACAAAATGTAACTGCCTTGTTTATTTTGACAGGTTGTGAGTCAGGGAGCATTAGTCAAAAAATTTATTTGCATCCTGGCCTATAAGTTGTAGACATCCATTTTATGCGCTTTCTGACCACTTTTTGTGTTTGGTCTTTTTACACACAGTTTCCCTGCAGAATTCGTATTTCTTCTTCTGGCTTATATTTCTAAAATAATACAGAATTTATTGAAGTCGTAGCACTGATACTAGCATCAAATAAAGAACATTACTAAGAAGAGATTGTTCAGACCTCCCCATTTTAAATCACACAGAACAAAGGCAATTTTGTTTTTTTAAGCAATCAACTAGAATCTTTTAAAAGGTCTCCAGAATTTGTCATTGCTTAGCTATGAAGAATAGCATCTAAATTGCTTTCTGATTAAAGGAGTACTATAGGAGGTTAACAGAAAATCTTGAATGGAATTGCCAGTTCCATCGATTAGATTCAATTTACGATGCCAGCCCAGTAAAACGTAATTTTATTTAACTTATTAAGTCAATTGTTATTCTGCACATCAGTAAAAGACTAACCCATTTTCTTTCCTTTATGATCCTGTCATCAATCAATCAATATTTTTCAAGCAAAAAAAGCAGAATTTCAAAATAGTTGCAATCTTCAATCTTTCAGAAGTCAAACTGTTCTCCTTGGTTTTGATAAAAAGGCAAATACTGAGGAATAAAACTTTAGAACTGCTTATGTGAGTTTAAAAAGTTATGAAGTTGAAGTTAACTGTTATTTTACACTGGGCCATGACAGACTTCATATAAACCTTCTAAGAGCAGAACAAATGCAGCATTCATCTTTTTGCAATAAATTACAACAAATCATTTCCCCTCAGGTCTTTAAAGTAAAATGTGCATGAATCCAGCTCCTTTTGAAAGAAACCAGAATGAATTTATTTAATTAAAATTATCACTGCTTTTCACAGTTTCAGAACTGAGAGGTAGACGAGCAAGTAATTACTAATCAAATATGATATGAGAGTTGTGGTTTTGACAGTGGAAAAGGTTGAACCAGCCACACATTGAATGTCATAATGGCAGACTTAAATATTACTGAAACAGTACAATTCAGAAGACCAGCAACCTGGTTTGTATCTGTAACCTGACAGAAAGATGTCTAACAACCATGAGTTTCATTCCCAACAATTCTGTCTGTAACAATTTAACTTTGTCTGCAGAATTATCAGTAATTTGGAAGACTACTTCAGAAATGTAGGTTAGTCTCTGCTCTCAGATGAGAGATGAAAAAGGTTTACTGCAATTTAATTTTGTCCTGCTTTTATCAAGTCACTTCTTTATTTCTCAAATTTCAACACACAATTATTCAACTGCTAACCTTTTAAACCTAAATGTTTTGGGTTTTTTTTCTTGTGATGGCAGATCTCCTTTAGAGGACTCTCCTGCTATATGAATACCATTTTGAGTTGATACACAACAAATCTTCCATTTAAAAAGATGAAGTATTCCATCATGTTAGCTTTCTAGTGGAATTAAAATTTTCGCACACTGGGGTTCTATTCTTTTCACAGTTTATTCTGTTAGCACATTCAGTTTAACAATATTTGTCTGGATTTCAGCAGATATATTAAGAGATAAAAATCCAACATTTTAACAGTGTTTTCACAAACAGACAAGTACCTGACTAAGTGAACACCTGTTAACGTTATAAAAATAGGAATGAAGAGATACAGACACGTACTTAAAAATTCAGCGGTTTCAATTTCCATTTAAAATTGATTCTTCAGTAATTATTTTTCATATTTTAATCTCTAACACTCAAGTCACTCACCCAGGTAAAAGTACTGCCTGAATCTTGAAGTAGTAACCATTGTACTACCATTGAATAGTATCAAGGCATAGTATCTAAATGTTTATAGTTCTAACTAAACATTACAGATATTTTATTGCACATATGTGTATTTGAATTATTATAATATGTATTCCATTTTAAATACACCTCTATTACAACCACAGAATATACTGACGTAAAAAAATATGCCATCTTTCTAAAGCAGAGTAATGCACTGTGATACAGCTGAATTTCCAAGTGAACTTGTCAGCTGACAAAATCACGGGGAAACATGATGATCACTTCTGAAGATCTCTTTTTTTTTTCCCCAGGATCTTCACTTTTCTGAGGTATCTCAGCTCCCTCTTTCAAACTTACTGTTATCACCATCATCAAAACTCAAGCATCTTAACAATACCAGTGAAGCAGATGACAGAATTGACACTGCAGAATAACAAGATAACAGTAGCATCTGTAATGACCTGAACATGCATGTCATGGACGGCTCTTCTCTCTAGTATTTTTAATTCTATTAAAGTTTTCTATTTCCAAAGATGAGCATATTAACAAAATGGGAAGTGAGAAACTGGCAGAGCTAAAATGGTAAACTGGGATTTATCATGACTCCAATTTCAGACAGGTTCAAAAATTCTGAGTTATGACCTACTTAGGTAGTCTCTGTGAGCATGGTATTCAAATATTGTTAATTAACTATCATAGTACACGGTTTTAGCCCATGGAGTGAAAAAATACTGTTTCAGGCAGCAAGAAAACACAAGACAGAGGAATCCTGTAGGTGAAGTGACAAGAAGCATTTTAAAAATTTTTAATATCATCTTATATATGACATCAGGACTTAGCAAACCCAGTGTCATGGCTGGGTTTTTTTGTAATCATCATAGCAAAAAGAGTGCAATAATATCTGTTTATGCACAGTTCGTTCCAGGTTTTGATCTACCCAGAGCTGGATTTTCTAGCAACAAAACCGATCGCCAAAATAATTCACTCAGAAGCTTCCCAGCATTACACCAACAACGAGTAATGAGTTCATTCTCCAGGGCAAGCGTCTTGTTTCTGCAACAAGATGAAATTTCTGTGTCTTTTCACTGCATCTGCAACTTTTATATTGGCTTAACTATCCTGTACTCTATTTTTTTTCCTCTACGAGGCTGCAACGTTCCACCAGATCAGCAAAAGATCTTTGCAACTCAAACTGTCATTTCATCAAGTCTTTTTGAATTTCTGGAGCAAATACTCAATATTTTATAAGTGTAGAAAACACTGGAGGTGTTGGAGTTTCTATTTCTAGGGATATAGCTCTTCTTTGAATAATCATATTTAAATAAATTGCCCTGTTTTAAGACTGAAGTGCAAAATGTAGTACTGCTTTCAACTTTTAATGGATTTTTTTTTTTTAATCTCCTTAGTGGACAATTGAAGATTGTTCTTTAGCAGTGGCCTTTCTTTCCAGGCCTATGGATGAACTATTCCAGGCTAGTAGTTTATGATTTGCTAGCAAAACCAGAGAGAAGACAAGAACATGTCAGGACCAGGATGAAGTCCATCTGCCATTCAAGTGGAACAACAGGCTGCCCAAGGGCTCTGAGCTGCCACAGTTTGTGCATGGGTGCATTCACAGACATTATCTGTAGAAAGTACATTTGCTTTTCGAAACAGAAATCATAGGCTTATAGCAAAACAGTGTGGAGAATACATAAAAAAGTGCACAAAAACTTGATAAGATGCCCTGTTACAAAAAAACTGCATCTTACCAGCCACAGCTCTTATCACTTACTGTGGTAAAAGATGTCAGACACATACGCACATTTTGTATAGTCTTTCTTAGTGATTAGTACCATCTTCTATTGCATACCCAGTAAGCCCAGTATTGCCAAATTTTAGCAAGTTGCACATATTTCATTTAAACCTCTACAGATGCATGGATTGGGAGGGTTGAGTTTTTACTGCACTACTGTAGTGACTAGTGATTTGTAGCGTGGTAGACAAAAAAAAATCATAATCCCTAAGAACCTGTAAACAAGACCTCTTGAAACCCAGTAATATAAACCTCTTCTCATTTATACATGGAGCTGAGGTTGACAACTCTAAAAACACAGTTTTGCAGTAACTGTGGGAAAGTTGGTCTCATGGGAGTTTGTGTCTACCCCACTGTTGGTGCTCACCTGCATCGCACATTTTGAATGGCACAGACAGATGAACTTGCAGCAAATTAGCCTTACAAAAACATGAATGAAAGGAGAAAAAGGCTGGGGTAGGGGAGGTGGAAGCTGGTTTGGCTTTTTCTTGAAACCACAGCCTTAGCAAACCACAGATTTTGAAATCTGGGGTCAAAAGAATGAGAACATGAGTTTCAGATTAAATCATTTAAACATAAGCACTTTAGGATTAAAAGTCTGATACTGACCCCAGAGTTGCAATACAAAATAATGTATTTATACGCACCTTTCTCCTTCACAAGTTCATTAGGAATTGTGTGCCTTAATTAGGTATAATAGCACCAGTTTAGAGTGCTAACTTTTCCCCTTGCTAGATCAGGTGTTTTTTCCCCCTCTCTAGGCACTGTTTGAAAGTGGTTTCTAGTAGAACCAAGAGTGTATGTAAGTGCCAGAAGGAGAATTGGTTAAAATTACAGTTTCACAGCAAATGATAAAAAGATTTTTGAAATGAATCCTGTGCTCTAGGACATCACATTGCATACATTATTTATGTAAAATGTCAGGATGCTTGTAATACAATGTAATGTTACTGAGCTGAGCATAACCAATGACTTTTGTAGACTGCAACAGGGGAAGATGTGCAAAGCTGACATTAAGATAAAGACGGTGAAATGTCCACTGCAGGGGAAAAATAAAGGAAAAATGTGAAGAGACAGGGAGGGTGAGAACATGGATCAGAATTGCTTTGAGGACAGTATTGAGTCCTGAAGAACATAAACGTGTATTTATTACATAAAACCTTTTGAATAAGCAAATGAATCTGTAGATGCACACCCTTAAATAGACTGAGCTTGAATATACCTATTGAACAAACAGGGAAAGGACTAAAAGGTCAGGACTGGCTCCTGAGAGAGTGGCAGCAGCAGGTTAGAGACACGTTTGTCTAAAAGGGCCTGGGGAGGCAGCAGGAGGGAAGGCAGGAGGGACTGTGAGTTTCCCATGAAGAACAGAGCCAGAAGGCATTCTGCAGCAAATTCTCAGTGAGCTTGTACTGAGCACCCTTTAGGAGTGGAGTGTGAGTTGTGGAAGCTGATGACAGCTGAGACCTTAAATATGATGGTCCCAGAAGCCATATAGGCACTGGCTGATGAGGAGAGAAATTGATTTCAAAATCTGTTGAAGGGACTAGCAGACATAGCTGCAGCAGAGAGGAACATACCAGGACTTTAGGAAGAACAGTAGCATTATAATGAACGGCTGAATGTGTTAATGAGGGAATTCAGGTGCAGATAGCTAGAAACATATGAGAACACTATACTCTGCCTTACTCTCCCCATGATTTCCAACTTCTATTCATAACTGAACAAAACAAAAGAAAATATCATTTTTTAATACCCACTGAATGGAGAAATTTCCAGTTTATTTCTCATGGATTACAATGGTTTTATGTCAACATTTCTCCTCACTTTGCTTTACAGAAAATGAATACCCTAATCAATGCTCCAAGAGCTACAGAGGGTTTGAAATTATAAACCACTGTGATCCATCTTTAAAAAAAAAAAATTAACTATTTGATAATGACAAAACACATAATTGAACAGTCTCATTTTTTGAAATTAGAAAAATCATTACCTAGATAAAGTGGAGAAATAACAAGAGTGCTACACAGTAATTCTTATATTAACTGGCAATGAAGAACTCAAGAGGAGGGAAAATCTCACAGTATGTCAGCAAGTGGACATACAGTGGACATACTGTTATATGATTTGACAAATTACAAAATTTCTGACAGTGCATTCATTATCACAGAATCACAGAATCAGAATCACAGAATCACTAAGGTTGGAAAGGACCTTCAAGACCATCAAGTCCAACCATTAATCCAGCGCCACCATGTCCCCTAAATCATGTCTTAAAACACCACATCCAGACGTTTTTTGAATGCTTCCAGAAATGGCGACTCCACC
>NW_010509709.1:0-38258 GCF_000687285.1 Phaethon lepturus
AGAGGTCAGGCTGACAGGCCTGTAGTTCCCAGGATCCTCCTTCCGGCCTTTCTTGTAGATGGGTGTCACATTGGCAAGCCTCCAGTCGCCTGGGAACATATGTGTGTGTGTGTATATATATATATATGTACACACACACACACGTACTAAAAGGAAGCCACATATGCATGTTGGATCTTACCCCTATGGAATACCATCTGTATGCACTAGATGATAATATACAACAGGGCAATGGATGAGAAACAAAGCCAATCATTCATTTAAAAAGAAATAGTTCAACACAGCCTTCTCTCATGACACATTAAATATGATAGGCAGAAGTGGCAGGGTGCTAATTACTCTAGTGATGTGATCCATTTTCTAAATAGTGAGAACATCAATAATTCATCAGAAGTGGCTGTTAAAAAATTTAATGTCTGACAATCCAAGCCTGGCAAATAGGAAGATAATCTTTTGTGTCTACTAGTTGGCATTCAGAGGCTTTCTTTTCATTATAAAATATAAATGTATTGTTCCTACTTGAGGCAGTTTAGATTATGAAAGATGGCAGATGTATAATGTGTCTAGTTTTGATTGTTTCAGGTAGGAAGGCAGAACCCAGCAGACAGAAATGCAGATGTCACATATTTAATGAAAATGAGTTTTACAAATATGTTTAATAAAGTCTGAATGGTTTCTGCTAATAGTAGCAGCCCAATTACATGGAATTGAGTATAGCTACATAAACATAAAAATATGGAGTGATCAGGTGGTTCTGCTGGCTGAATATTGCATTTCCAGTTAAGAAAAATCCCCTACTTATTCAGAAGAGCTTAATTTGAGAGTTAATGTTGGCATCAACATTTCATGAAGAGAGTATTAATGACTACAAAGTCAAAGTATATTGCAAAAATGGACTGGTAAAGCGTTATCATTGCTTACCTGAATTTCTAGCTTTTGTATTTCTGCAGCAACGTAGACAAAAATAGTATGTGATAAAAGCCTTTGTGTTTAGCCTTGGCAGAGTGTAATTTACAGATATGTATTGTTTGATTAGGAAAGGTTAGAAGGGTGTTGCTGTGTCTCCCAAAATATTAGAACATAAATACCTGTATAAACTACAACTCCAAAGAAAAACACTACAGCTCAGCTATTGAAAGGTATTTAGGCACTTAATTCCCATTCTGGAGAGTACATTCAGTAGCAATTAGGTGTTCAAATAAGAATTAGGTTCTCAAATGGCTTTGTGGATATGGGCCTATGTCCCACATTGAAACAGGTTAAAAGCTTCAATTAGAATGTAAGTGGATCATAATCTAATAGTCCAGCTACAAGAAAATGGGTTTAGCAATGCTATTTCTCTCCTTAACTGCTCAAACAAAATTTTAATGAACAATCTCACTATAAACAAACCGCTTAAACCCTCAAATCCTTGAATCATCAATATTTCAGTCCTCTTGATTTTTCTCACCATAGACCAACAGAGAGAGCTTTATGTTGTTTTGTAAGTCCCAAATGTAATACTTCATTAAAATTTAGATTGATCCCTAAAGATGATACTTCACACATTCTTGCCTCTGAGAACTAATAATTGAATTCTATCAGTTATATGAGTAAGGTAGATCCTAAGGGTATGAACTATTTACCACGTAATGTGATGCACATGGAATTTTTGTTTTCTTTCTAAAATTTCTGTGACATTAGCTGCAACTCTTGGTTTCTGATAACTCAAGATACCGTATTTCATCTTAGCATCAGCCGAATTCCTCTCACAAGCACAAACTTCCCATAAGCAAAGAGTAGCATTAGGCCAGGACTAACTAGTATCTACAGATACCAGTGATCTAAAATGATTTGGTTTTAGGCTCTTGAAAGGGAATTTATTTTCTCTTATTTACCTACCCAGACCACTTCCAGGGTAGCTCAAGCTGAAATTCAAGACATCACACAAGTAGTCACTTCTCAAAACTTTGGAAAAAAGGAAAATTATTTGTTATTCTGAGAATGGGTCCATGCAAATCCAGAAATATTTTTTCAAAATTTATCTCAGAACAGCTTATGTGAGAAGATGGGTGATCTTGTAACTTGTATCCACTGTAGAGCCAAGTTCTAAATGGGCTGCATGCACATCAGAAAAATTGTATCTGTGAACTCTGCTGGAAGAACAGTTCTCAAGGAACTGTAAACTGATGCCAGGAAAACTGTAGAAAAGATCATTCTAAACTCAACTTGTATAATGAGTTAGCAAAAAGCTCACCAAAAAGCAAAAACCCTACTAAAATTAATCTACCTAAATTATTCTAAGCAAACCACTCTCAAAATCTTACAGCATATCTGAAATATTAAAAGAAATGAATTCACACTATTTGTACAGAAATGATACTTTACATGAACTCCTACCCGAAACGCCCAGCCTCTATAATTAAAAGCTGACTTCATGCTTTATCTTCTGTCTGGATCTTTCAAGGTTTATTAAGTACTGTGATTAACAGTTAACCAACTTTTAAAATTGCTTTTCTCTGGAAAAAAAAATTCCAGTCACTAAATCAATGTCTGTGAAAAATAAAGATATATTTTCATGCTTTTAGATTTCTTATTTATTGTTATTCTCAACAGTTATGGGCATCCTCCACACATACTATTTTGTTGACGGTCCAGTCCCTAAGTATTAGATATCATTTTGTGAAGGTCAAATCTTTATGCCAACAGGAGAAAAATAACCTACAGAAACTCTAGAGGTTATTGCACCTCTTCACTAGGGAATCAGTCCCATCTGAATGGGAAATAGAGGAGAAAAAAAATAACAAGCAGCAAAGACTTCCACTGAGCCATGTGCCGTGACCCCATCACTTCTGACAACATAAGCAAGGTCATGAAAGGAGAGGACACCTGAAAGTGCTGGTAATTCAGCATGTGGTACCTTTTGAGACTTTACTTACGGCTCATCGTATTTTCAAGGCAAAATTAATCAATGTCCCCAACTAGTGTTGGAAGAAATGAATTTCTGGGGGTACAAACTTCTTCACTGAACAAAAAAACCCATGAGTTCTGACTGCAGCTGGTTTGAGTGCTAGATTTCTAGGAAGAAGTCCAGTATTTCAGAAGTCAAAGATGAAAAAAACCCTAAAAGTGTAATTCAGTAGTAAAATAGAATTACATTTCACAATAAAATGAATAATTCCATTATGACAGATCTGTACTGCATTTTATGTGGATATATTATGTGGAATTATATTGATACGTCTGCATAATATTACCTATGTCTAATTATATGTGGCTTTTAGTAGAAAATATATCTTAAAATATTTTTTTTCCCCCCTTGAAAAACAAGATTGATATAGAATCAATTTTGAATATTAGGAATGCCAAACTCTATTCTGCACAGTATTTTATAGAAGACTTCTGTAAACATGGCTTCCCATTTCAACTTAACCCAGAAAATTTTTCAGAAGACATTTGCTAGTTTGCATCAGCCCAAATCACCATCACCTAGTGTACTTCCAGCTTCTGCCCTGAGGCTACTCTAGCACAGATTCCTTTTGTCTATACTGCAGTCATTACTTTGCACTGCTTACCAAAATCTTAGTAGCTTTTTCTTTCATAATTAATAAAGTTTTCTTTAATATTGTTCTTTTCTCAATTTGCAGATGAAACACTGTTTGTGCCTCTTCAAAACCCTGTATATTTGGTATTTTTGAGGTATTCTTTTGTGTTATTACCTACTGAATATTAATATAAAATATAACAAGTTAACTTCGAAGAAGTTCCTAGTGCCCAATTTCGAATTATCATATCACTTGAAGACTTACCTAAAGCATTTTTTATTATTTTTCCCTGCAGTAGTTAAAATATCTACTGTGTAAATATCTGCCTTTTATTCCTCAGCAGGTAGTTAAAGCTTTGCTTTTGTGATAACTCTAAAGGTCATCTTTGTCAGGCAGCATTAAAGGAAATCATCTTCCACAGATGATGTTTGTTTCCATAGCAGACTAACAGAGAAGCCATCAGAATGTTACTGTGATTTTCTTACTTTTGGGGAGTGTTTATTATTTAGCTGTCATCATTAAAAATTCAAAGCAGTGGATTGGCAAGGCAAGCTTAAACAGGGCTCTCCCCCACCCACCTTTAAAGCTAAACAGTTGTGGAAAGGGGCAGGGGGAAGAGAGAGAAAGTGAAGAGAGGCTGGGTTGCCCTTAGAAACAGTGACTTTAGGCACCCTAACAGCTGCAAAATTTGATGAAAAAAAGCCACAGATTACCGTGATTTTATTTCCAGAAACTTTACCCAACATAAACCTGGGTAATTATATGAAATGACACAGAGGCAGTGATTTGAACAGCATATTAATTTGAACAGCAGCACTGAGATTTGAGGATGACTAAACCCCCTTTTTTTGTTGCTTTTCTTCTCTTTAAAAACAAGAGTTCTACATCGTGCACTATTATGCCCCCATCAAACTCTGCATTGGTGTTGCTCTTTGATTTGGTATCAGATAACGTATCTGGCATGACCAAGCCTTTTACTTCGGCTACGTAAGTCCTGTAGGAACAGGTTAGGGACTTCAGAGTCATTTCATTGGTTTGAAACTGAGACCGTGTTCTGGAGAGACGCAGAACCTGACCTGCTATGTCTGTTCTTTTGCCAATATCCCCAGCTGCTCAAAGAGACCGGGAGGTGAGAGAACAAGGCAGCTCAGAACTGCTCTTCCATCATCACCACGTTTCCAGAAGGGACTCCACAGCCCTGTGCATGAGGTCCATGTAGGAAGCTTAAGGTTTTTTTCCTGTTTGTTTTTTTTTTTTTTTACTCAAAACTGAATTTACAGTTAGTTTCCTATATTCTACAGATTTTTTAGTAGGAAGATGTCTAAAATACCCAATGAGAGATTCTAGAATAAGGGGTGTACCTGAAATCTTACCCTTTCTCAGGCTTAGACACTGATTTATAGCATGTAGAGAGGGCCCCTCTGTGAAATCAGGCTTGCCAGCACACATCCTTTAATTAAAGGTATCTAGCAGTATTCCTTACTAATAAAAACTAAAATAAAGCAAACGACAAAATATAAAACAAACAGCTCTATTCACCTACCTCACTGTTTTGTATTCAGGGGTTAAAGAATTCACAGCAAAAGCAAGAAATTTGAATTCAGCCAGAAGGACTGAAAGCTGCTTGCTGGCGTCCTCAGCCCAACCCACCTGCTATTCAACCACGGGGGCACTCCCCCCACCAAAGCTATGATATGGTACAGGAAAGAGTTTAAGGCCTGTAAATTTAAATTGGTCACACCTATTAACCACTTAGCATTTAACTAATAATTTCCAACCCATGTCTAATTAACTCTCGAGCTGAGTGTAGCTACCTAGGTTCCCTCTGTTGTCAAAGGTGCACAGACAGCACTGCCCTTACAGGAGTCCCTCCCCGAGGCTTCTCTCAACTTAAACATCTCCGTTAGATATCTAAAGTTTGTAGGGATGAAACTGAGTTATAGGATCAGTAAGCATAGAGCAAGACAAAGCGTTATTGGGTTGGCTGAGCCAACACCCCCACTTCTCTTACATCGTTCAGAAATGTGCCTACGTAGCAGGCTGAGCTACGTTCCCCCTGAGGAATTTGATGGTGTAAGTGGATTTCCCTGAGAGAAAATTCATTCATTCAGCCATCTGGTGAAAACTAGTGAATGACCTAACATATATGCATATGACATAAATCTTTCATTGACTTATTTTTGTAATGCACCTGCCAGTCATGGACAGTATATTATAAAACTCAGATATCTCAAAAACCAAATATGCGTTCCTCATGTGAACAGGAAAGGACACTAGCACAATCTGTATCTGCCTCAGAGTTTATCAAGAAATGTGAAACCTATAAAACCTCTTTGCCTAAATTTGAGGTTAGAATCAATTCACAGGTCATCAACAAATAAATTAAAATATTCTGCATATTCAAAGGAGAAATGTGATGTTTGAAGGCTTGATGGTTTTTTGATTCTGCCCGGTATATACTGTTGACATCGTGGAGCTGCTAATTAGCAAATACTCTTGCAGAGACAGGAAATGGTCCCTCTTAGACTGTGCCAAAATAGAAGAGACTGAATGTTAATTTTTCCATTTCAAATGAATACCCAATGGTCAGCCTGATAGGTAGAAATAAAGCTTCTTTTACAGACAGTGTCATGTGCTCTATTTCTGAGAAGTAATTTAATTTTTCACACCATTACTGAACGCCGCAATACATGCTCTTTCTCAATTCAGCAGTCATGAGAGAAGCACATTATTCTCAAGGGCCCTAACTAATGCTGCTTTCCACCTGTAAAGTTTGAGTCCCCTTCCATTCTGCAGTCAGCTCTGCTGCAGGCTTATGCAGAGATGCTCCGAAGTCAATCAGGTTCCATGCAGGTCTCCCAAAATGCAGGAAAAATACATTACTTAGCATGTGAACATGTTTGTAGGCACGTGAGGCAATGGTGTGTGGCAATGGTGTGTTTAACATGTTTAACATTAATGACTCTCATTACAACAGAGTCTTTAATTTCTCCTACCCAATTCTAGGCTCTTCACAACTTCATCTCAATTTGGAGACCATTCATGGCCCCTATCATCTACCGAGAGAAAGACTGCGAAGGAAGCTACTCAGCCTAGGATCAGAAATACTCTCTGAAGGTGCATATTTTTCTCTCTCTTCTCTCTAGACACAGAGGCTAAAGCAACTCCTAATTTAGGCAGCCCAGGCAAGTGCTTAACATTAACTCTGTGACAATCAGCCACATCAATTATCCTCTTTGCTTTTCAAGTTGTTGTGAACTATAACTATATATGTTTGCCGAGGGAGCAGTGGTTGCACCTGACAGATTGCCCCAAAACTAAAAAAAGTCCAAGGTAGTGGCTCTAGAGAGCACAGCTATTTGAGGTAATTGTATCGTTTAATTCCAGTAATGGCATTTATAAATGAATACTGAAAGACCAGTTGAAAAGTGTCTGTATTTTTCTGTTCCTTCTTCTGGCTGCCCGTGTTGTTTTAGTCATTGTCTGGTAATATCTTCAATAAACTACAGAGCACTGGAAAAATTAGCTATTATTGTCTGACAAGTTTTGATAAGGGAAACCTTATAAAACCTTATCACCCTTTGCTAGAAACACACAGTTTCCGACCTTGTGACTTTATATGTGAAATATGCAGAAGAGAAAAACACAGTTAAAATCTACCTTGTTAACTCCTCTTTTATTGATAAAGACCCTCCTGGAAAGTATTTCCAAACACATGAAGGACAAGAAAATGATTGGGAATAGTCAGTATGGATTCAGGAAGGGGAAATCATGCTTGACCAACCTGATAGCCTTCCACAATGAGGAGGTTACCTTGGTGTATGAGGGGAAAGCCGTGGATGTTGTTTACCTCGACTTTAGCAAGGCCTTTGACAGTGTCTCCCATGTGATCACTGGCACAAGGTCCACTTGGAGGCACGTCATGAGTGCTGTCTCCCAGGACTCACTACTGGGCCCAAGACTGTTCAACATCTTCATTAATGACCTGGGCAATAGGACAGAGTGTGTTCACTCAGCAAGTTCACAGACGGTACAAAACAGGGAGGAGTAGCTGATGTACCAGATAGTTGTGCTGTCTTCCGGAGGGACCTGGACAAGCTGGAGAACGTCTGACAGGAGCCTCATGCAGTTCAGCAAAGGAAGTGCAAAGTCCTGCACCTGGGGAGGAATAACCCCAAGCACCAGTACGTGCAAGAGGCTGACCAGCTGCAAAGTAGCTTTGCTGAGAAGGGCCTTAGGGTCCTGGGGAGCATCAAGCTGACCATGAGCCAGCAACGTACCTTTGAAGAAAAAATAGGCCAACAGTATCCCCAGCTGCACCAAAATTCCCATCAACCGGTGAATGCAGGGTCAGAATTGGGGCTTTTGCTAGTGTAGCTCAAAAGGGGAGAGACAAAAATAGCAGGAAGATACAGCTGATAAACGGGATAAATGGCCTTAAGTCAGAACGCATATTTTAAGCCATCTAGCAAAGCAGTTTCTCTCTCAAAATCTTGCATTCAAAATATATAAGACCTGTTGCCTGCAGATACTCTCTAAAAAAAAAAAAAATTCCTTTACCTTATAATCTCATCCTTGTAAGAGTCTACTTAATCCATTCTCTACCAGCTTCAGTGCGGCACCTGGAATTCACAACATTTTTGTCTTTCTGTAGGGCTCCCTCTTTCTCTGCCTCAGTTTCTCATTTATTACATGGGCAAAATCACGTTTTCAAACTTTAACAGGAACGTTGCTACTACAATATATTAAAGGTTGAGGCTTTTAGATATTATGTTGATACAGACTGTAAGTAGTTCTATCATCTGTATTTATAAACACAACAATGGAAATAATCATATAATTGTCTTTGAATTCCACTTTCAGAAAACCATGGTAGTATTTGTAATTTGTTTACTTTATTCCCATAGAAAAAATGGCATCTGTGGTGCCAACTACAAGAAAATAAACTAAAATACTACCTTTCCTGTAGCTCACTCATTTCTCTCCCGTCTGCTCATACACTGTATTTTTAGGTTCCATTCATCCTGTTTGCATTCTTTCAAATTCATCTTCATTCTGCCAGCTTCTCCAATTCCATTCTTTTATTTTTAAATAAATAACAGAAAATGAGATATTTTGGGGTTGGGGGAACTGAGGAGTTCTGCCTGCTAGCTGATATCATTGCTCTGCATTAGCATGTGTTCTCAAAAATGTGGAAGCATGACTGAAGAATTCAAAAAAGTACTCCTAAAAAAATGCTACAAACCTAAAGCTGCAGCCATCTGGAGCAAGTGCGATGCCTGCCATGAACTTACATACCTCAAACTCTGAAAGGTTTTCAAGCCGAATGAATTCGCATCTGTCAGAGAAACGGGCAGACTTTTATGCAATGGAATGCAACGTTAGATGCAATTAAAATTATAATTAGAGAGCCATATCTAGCGTGCTCACAGTGATCTGGGATCTTTTTTTTCTGGTACAGAGACAAACGAAGGCCCAATCTGGAACGGAGGTTGATCTAATGTCTGCTGGTAGCTTCTCCTGGGCAACTCGTACCTTCCCCAGGAACGGCTTTTCCTGCCTGGCACGACCCCAGGCAGGGCCAGCTGCTGAGCTCCCAGAAAGCTCTTTATGTTTTTGAGTCCCAAGAGCAATCATCTTGGGTTCGTTTTTGAATCCCAAGAGCAATCATCTTGGGTTCCTGGCTACACATCTTTACCAGATAAGGTTACCTGCTTCCCAGCCTAGCTTCCCTCTTACGGAAAAAGCGCGGTGCGTGCTGTTTATGAATGCTGACGCCCGCTGGAAAGCTGAGTCACCCGCGTACTCCACGCCCGCTTTTTGTTTGATTCGGAGTATAAGGCAGATGCCGCAGGCGGCGTAACAAAGCTTCGGTCTCGGAGCCCGAGCCGGGTTCTCGCGGGAGCGAGGCAAAGCCTCCCGGTGCCTGCACGCTCAGCCGGCGGGCAGGCTCCTCGTGGGAGAGGCGGTGGGACGCGGGGACTCCAGTCGCAGTCTCTCCTGAGCGCTCGGCGGTGCGACGGGGGACTGCACAGCCACCGCTGGTACAGGCTCCAGGCGCCCGCCATGCCCAAACAGCCTCAGTGAAGAATTACGTTATTTTTAGCATATTTTATCGCGTACGGTACCGTCTCTTCTCTCTCTGGCTCAGAATTGTGATTTGCTGCGGTAAATCTTTAGGCTTGACATACACGTGAAAATTAATATGGCGTCAAGTTCAAAGGTTAAAAAGCAACTAAAAAGGCGTATTTTACCTATTGTCTTTCCCAGTAAGGAAAATTGATGCTTATTTATGCCAATCTAAAAGAAAGTAACAAGTATTCAACTCTGTTTTCCTGAGGAGCTTTTAGAATTTATAACACTTGTGTTTCTAGAGTTTAGATATTTAATTAAGGAGCGATTTTAACTATTTCAAAGAACTTGATCAAATTTATCTACCTGGAAGAGACCTAATATCTTCATGAAAGCTTTGGGTTTAAAGGTATGAATGCCATTATAGAAGTGCATGGCACAGCCTTGCTCGTCTTGACAAGTTCAAGGCAATGATGGATGATATCTGAGAGAAAAATTTGTCATTATGATATCTGTAGTACTAAAGGGAAGTGCCAGTAAATAAGCCACTGAGTAAGTGTTCAGAAACACAGTGGTATTGTTTGCATGTGTTAGATAAAATCATTTTTAATAACTGCCATCAAAGAAGACTAAGCTCATCAGCTGTCATAACAGAATGACAATATGTTATGCACAAAGGTGTAGACTTATAATTTTAAAATGGAGTCTTCAGTAGGAGAAAAAGAAGGAAAGTAAAAGCAAATATCTTTTGTTCCCAGGCAGACCTGCATGAGATAATTGCATGATAATACAACCAGGATGCTATATAAACACCTCTAACAGTTTAGCAAGAAACCAATTCATTACCACTATGTTTAAAAGGTTTTCTAAGTGTTACGGGAAAATTTCTGTGATCTACTACTTCAGTTATTTGACTAGCAAGACTGGGATTCTCTTGTGGAAGACAAATCTGAGGGATTAGAGTCGGTACAAAAAGAATACTCTCTGACTATGTTTTTTTATGTTAACAGAAGACTACCGGAATGGTCCATTGACATGAGGAACGACAAGTACTCCCAAGCTGAGCGGGAATATTGGCCTATGTCCTCTGAGCTTCTCCCCTAGCCTCCAAACTGGGAAGTAAAATATGTTAGCTGAGACATTCTTAACTTGAATTTCATATAGCTTGCTTCACTCCGCAACTGGGACAGGCTAAGAAGATATGTGCTAACTGGTCCTATAGCTCAGCTGGCAGACGGGACCTTGTCAGGCAGCAGTAACACACCCGAGATCTACCACAGGCTTGTACCCTGCATCATGCACAGGCTTGTTTTTAGCTCACATATTCTGTCTGCTGCAGTCAGAGAGCCCAAATTTCACCCGTGGCAAGTGTGAATTAGCTGATGACAATTTTGTCCTTTGGCTGGCACCACAGTTACAGCTTACTTTCAAACTCATAATTTTTTTCATTCAAGGATGATCTTGTACAATACTGTAAGCGGTTTATTCTTTTTAATGAGCACATGGCAAATTAAGGAGTTCAGAATGGTTATTGTTTCATGGAAAACGTGCTTGAGTGCATAGCTGTTATGCAACTGTCATCATGAAGAAGAGCAGGATTTTCAAAAGCATCATTGGAAGCGACTCCATTAAGAACATGTGATGCTTTTAATCCATTAGCTCCTTACTTCTGATGTGAATTCCTGGCTGCTTGAAAGCTGGTGGCAGAAACTCCAGACACTTCAGAGAGACCACAATTTCACTCCTGACACGAGCAAGCTTTTCCAGTTCTAACAACAATACAAACACTTACTATTTACATACCGTATTTTTCTGAATTTCTCTCCTTGTGCCTAAGTTTAAAGAAATTATTACACAGTGGAGGTGGATTTTACATGTCTATTTTAAGAATATCATCTTTTAGCCAAACATTTTGCCCATGGCAAAGAACCTAGTACCGATCTGAATTATGTGTATACAAGTGCAAAGAGAATGATCTCAGAGATGAAAAAGATACTGAAAAGATGAAAATGTATTGAAAAATACATTGACTTAATGATAAATATAATTCATCATAAATGGTGCTTCTTAAAAAGTCACAGCTTGGTTTATAAGACGGGCCAAATGATGAGATACCTTAAATTAAAGATAATTATCAGACCAAATTTAGAGTGGCTGAAAAGCATATTTTAGAATGCAATGTCCAACTCACCATAATAAAGCCTCAAAATAGTTCTTTTCACTGACATGCAGCTAAACCAGGATACAGTTCCAGTTGTGCTTTGAGCCAGTCTCCCCAGGTGCATCGAAGAGATTGCGCTAAAGCTATTCAGTTATGTCCACTTACTGCTATTTTTGCACATTAGCATTTAAATAAGCCACAATATGTTGTGGTCTTGAGAAATTGCTTAAAAATTGTTTGAGCCCAGTTGCCTACACCCCCTACTTCAGAACACTTCCCAGGCCATCTGTTACTCATCTCCCAAAAGCTACAGGTACCAGTGCCATGTTGTTTCACTAAATTATGTAATGGGAGTGGCTGGGGCACAGCCATCTCAGGATTCTGGAAGACAAATTTGAAAATACGCCTTCTGCATCGTGTTATTGAATATCACTGTATGCTCTTCTGATCCTTGCTAATGGCCACAATAGCTCCTACAAACACGTTAGGGAAAAAATCAGCTATTACTTTGCTATTAGGAAAAAAATCACTAACAGGCATATATAGATTTTCATATCTAGTTCATACAAATTTAAAGACCAAAGTTTGCCTTCAGTGTAAGCAAGGGGATAATTTGGCCAAAAGCTATAAAACTCATGTACTAACAATAAAAATGTGACTGCCAATATTAAGTCTTTGTTATGTTTCTGGAACATGGGGAATGTTGTATCAGCTGAACAGAAAACAATCACCAGAAAGAGACCAGAAAATTGCCTGGGAAAAAAATTAATATTGTAGAAAAGGAACCTACATCTAAAAAGTTTTTTGAAAATACTCTACAGATTTACTTTAAATGTATAATATGTATATATTTATATAATAAACATATTCAAAATACAAATGTGGTAAATGGTGCACACATACTAAAATCAGACACATACAGTATCTGCATTCATTCAAGTGCCATCTCAGTAAACCCTTACTCCTTGCTGACGGCAATGAGTCTATTTGGTTTATAGCAGTCACTAGGAGATCCTTGCCTTGTCGACTCAACACAAAGTGGCCTGTGCAACAAATCAGGGATGCAAGCTGAGAGTCTTGAGTCAAATGCAGCAAGCTTTCCAAAATGCAGAGTTTAAAGGTTGCAAGAACCAGTGAGGTGAAGTGCTTTAAAGACAGGAGGTTATCTTACTCTGCTACCTTGAATCATGGTTGATGCACAAGAGTCTAAGGCAGAAGCAAAGTCTGTATATTTTGAGTTTCATGAATATAAAGTTACAAAGAATTACAAAGGCAGGTGTTTCAGAGGAAAGAAGACCAGACTACATATTGCAGCACAGATCCGGAGATCTCCCTCTTCCCTTCTGTCTCCAACTGCCAAACTCCAGGCCTCAATATATATAGGTAAAGAGTTGGTCTCAAAGCATAGCCAGCCTTTCAACGGTGTGTTTCATGGAAAATGAATGTTAGGACCATGAGGTTCTTACAGTCAACTCTTCTCATTTTTTGGCCCCCTTCTAGTCCAAATATCAGCAGGAGGAAATTTGACCTTTGTTTTCAGAACATGATTGTGCAGCTGTTTGTCTAAACCCTAATCAGATTCTTAGCCCATTTTGAAGCTGAGTAGACTTTCTCACCTGCACAGGCAATAGTCTAGTCCTAAGAGAAAGCTTTTATGTAACATGCTACTAGATTTTTACTGAGGCAACTCCCAGTATCAATATAGGCTGGGGGATGACGGGATGGAGAGCAGCCCTGCTGAGGACTTGCGGGTATGTGGATGAAACCTGGACATGGGCCAGCAACGTGCGTTCACAGCCCAGAATGCCAACCATATCCTGGGCTGCATCAAAACCAGCATGGCCGGCAGGCCGAGGGAGGTGATTCTGCCCCTCTACTCCTCTCTGGTGACATCCCATCTGGAGTCCTGTGTCCAGCTCTGGAGCCCTCAGCACAGGAAAGAGACATGGACCTGGTGGAGCGGGTCCAGAAGAGGGCCACAGGGATGGAACACGTCTTCTGTGAGATCAGGCTGAGAGAGTTGGGGTTGTTCAGCCTGGAGAACCAGGGAGATCTTATTGCAGCCTTCCAGTACTTAAAGGGGGCTTATAAGAAAGGTGGAGACAGACTTTTTAGCAGGGCCTGTAGGGATAGGACAAGGGGTAGTGGCTTTAAACTAAGAGAGAGTAGATTTCGCCTAGATCTAAGTAAGAAATTTCTCCCAATGAGGGCGGTGAAACACTGGCACAGGTTGCCCAGAGAGGTGGTAGATGTCCCATCCCTGGAAACCTGCAAGGTCAAGGGCTCTGAGCAACCTGATCTAGTTGAGATGTCCCTGCTGATTGCAAGGCAGTTGGACTGGGTGACCTCTGAAGGTCCCTTTCAGCCCGAAGATCCTATGATTCTATGATGGTAATCAGAAAATTTGAGGTGATTATGGGCTTAGAGATAATAATCCAAGGCCCTGTCTTTGAGAGATAGAATGACAGACGTGTTTAAGCATAACTGTTTTTTTTTCAGTTGTTATAAAGGTGATGCTTCCCTGGGGAAGTGCACAGACTGCAAAGAGAAAAAAAAAAAGAGTTTTATTTTATTTAATTAAAATACAAGAAAAAATATCATTTGGAGCGGAAGTTATATTGTATTTATTTGGAGCATTTTAATTTAAAAAAGAATACCCACTTTTTTGCATTCTATTTCTTGTGTGCTCAATAAAGATCTTATATATTAACCTAGAAATCCTGTAGGCAACTTGCACATTTTAATAACCCAGAAGCAGGTTCCTATGGAGTATTGTGGACTGACACATCTCTCTATCTGATTGTCCAGGCATATATATGTGCATTAGTCCTCAAAAATTTTTCAGGCTAAAACTTATGCCAGCAGAGTTTAAGCTTCAGCAGATCTACAGACTGGACTCATAGAAGACCTCCATTCAAATAAACATACAAATAGAAGATATGACTAATTAGAAAAGGTCACCTTTTGAAATACTTCCTTGGCTACCCAGCTAGCCAATTTTCTTGATCCTTTTCCCTGTAGTTTAAGAGAACTGTATTATTAACATTCCCCAGTGATTCCATTAAAATAGATTGATCTTGTCTTTCAGACACAAAAAAAAGGAGGCCCGAGAAAATGAAAAACCATGCTACTCTCTTTTACCAACCAATTTTTTGCAATATTTTCGGTATTCCACTTACTTTTTTCTGTATGACCAAGAGAGAGAGAAGTATTGGTAAGCTTTACAAGGCCCTATAGCTCAACGTACCTTCAGAAAACAGCTCCATACCCCATGCTCAAAGTTACCCCCACATCCCAGCGTGATGAATGTGAGCTGTAAGTAAAAGCTGGATGTTAAGAAGTTATGTTAAACCACAGCTCTGTTTTTGCTCTGCCAGTGTTACCAGTTAGTACCCTCTGATTAAAAAAGAAACACGATTAGCAATTAACCCTGTGTCCATTTAAGCTGGCAGTGTTAGCAGGCACCACTCTTTGGACACCAGACACCCTAATTGGCCGCTTGTTCGTTTTCTAATCAAGCTGTCCACAAGTGTCTGAAAAGTGATGTCCCTGAGAGTAGCAGCCTCAATGTGAACAAGTGATCGCTACTGATTTTTTTTTAACTGGCATCGAGTTTGTTTTTCAAGGAACAGCATAGAATTACTGTGTGATCTTTAGCAGCGCTTTCTAGACATTCTGCTATAATTTTCCCATTTCCTTAGACTAAAACGCTGGAAGCAAAGTTTTATTTCTATTTTGTAATGTGTGTGCCTATCTCAGGATCAAGGCTGTTCAGCTGTTCAACAAAATTATGAACAATATTTTTCATAGGCTTTGCCTAAGCTTCTCAATATATCATCAAGGAAATTCAGGAAGATGCTTTATTGTATGTTTTGTGAAAAAGGAAATAGAACAATGTTCAAGTCCTCAGGAAGGCAGAGGATGCTTTTTAATTTAATGATTTTTTTAATTTCTTTACAATATAAATATTGTATAAGACTATTTCCATGGTCGTTTTAATTCCCGTGTTCATAAATTACAATTCCATTTTATTGTAAAGTTGCTATTGCCAGAAAACAGTTGAATAGTATTAATGTGAACTCATTCAGTAGAGGGAATTTGTTACCATTCGTATTTGGAGGGACACTCTAAGAGCTCCTGAAACAAATAATAAATAATATTTTTATTATTCTTATTGGTAGATTGTTGCTGGGGATTCTCAGTGGCTAAATAGGTCTTACTCTGTCAACTGTTTTAGGAAAGAAACCTAGTCAGAAGTAATTGCTGCAGTGGAAAGTTTAATCAGAACAAACAATGTTTTAGAAGAGAAAAAAATAGATCAGAAATTATCCTACCTATATAAAGCATATTGTTGGGTACCATCAGAATAAAACACAGCTAAAATGTGAGGAAAATGGTATAACCAAAAAAAAGAAACAAAATAATATCAGTATCAATAGAAAATGCCGTATGCACTAAGCAAGCTGAAGAGCTACCCCACAGTTTGTGTCAGCGCCATGAAACATTGCTGGACCAGCAGTTCTTTTGTTATGGATGTTTTCCTTTGACCTTATTAGTTTGGCTTTTACAAAGACACAGCTGTCACATTCACAGCAAAAATGGAAAAAGTGTTGATCCTATCACATTATTCACTAGTGCAGGGTCTTCCTTTCTTATTTTTTCCATGTCAGCACTATTTTATATCAAATTAGTCTTTTGGTATGATTTGTAGAACAACCAAAGAACTACTGCAGCAAGGGGGTAAAATCGATACAGTAATGTAACTTAGGATGAATACTTATACTTGAAAAATTCATGCTTTTAATTCATATTGAGCTACAGAATAATGTTTTACTTGTTCCCAGTTGTCTTATAAGATTTCCCACAAGATCACAGAATTATTTCACATATATTTTTATCTTGTTTTCGATACTATTATCAATAGTCACTACTCTGCTCCAAATACTCTGTCTTTACCTGAACTCACCTAAATGAAGGCTAACAACTGTTATTAATAGTAATTATGAAGTAGGTTGATCCACAGATGGATAACAGAAATCTCTAAAAGTTCTATTATGCTCTTGAATGGAGACTCACATTTTCCCTGTAGGATTTTTTTTGGGGGGGTGTATAGCCACTAGTCAGCCTGCACTCCCACATTTTAATGTTTTTTCCTTTTCTCTAGCGAATTTTACATCTCTGTGTAATACTGTCATACTCATAAACTCTTTCCTAGTTATTATCAGCTATTGCTCTAAATTGATACTTTTTAGTCATTATCCTTAACAATGCTTCAGCAGTCAATTTTTGATCACGTTGCTCGATGATCTAAATTCACTTGTTCGTGTCCAGTGTAGACATTTTGATTATGATTAAATTGCCCAATATTCCCTGATACATCCTCAGGGGACAATCACCCACATGGATTTGGTGAATAAGGCAGAGGAGACCCACACTGTTCAGCAGTGGTGGCTGGAGGGCAGGCAGGATGCTTTAATATGTCTAAACGGTCACCAGATGCCATTGTTTAGGGCAACAGAATTTCACCTTTAGTAATGAAAGCAAAGATGGAAGAATAAAGGAACTTGACCTGCTCATTCACCTTTATCCAAATCAGGTTAAGGAAGACAGAGTACTGAGTCCTTACTAAGGCAAAGAGGAACCTTGGCTGTGCATCCTGGCAATAGCTGATGACAAGTAAGAAAGAGCCTGCAAGTACCTAGAGGCAGATGTGTATCAAGGGCATGTATAACACAGTGGGGAAAAAAATCCTGTGTGATGCAGGAACTGTGACTGAATGCTATTAAGGCGAAAGATATTCAGAAACTCTATTAGAAATATCTTCCTGACGCCTATGAAAATCAAGTTGTCAAATCGCTTTTCAAAATCTGTCTTTGATTCCCATCATTTCAAACTCCTGACTAGACAGAACAGGTTTTTTAACAAAGGTGTTATGGAGAACACACCTGCACTAGAAGAAAAGAGACGTCTCAACCTGCTCGACCTTTTCCCATATCTACCCACTGTGTTCTGTACAAGAATATCCACAGTCAGATTTTTTTCCAACGCCATACTTCATTAAAACCAGGATTCACTTTCACCTTCTGTTTAAATTGTCCTCTGAGTTTTGTTCACCATTATTAAGGTCAATGGGGTGTACATAAGGAGACGCTGCTTTCTGAGGGGTAAGAGCCAGGGGAGGAAAGCAACCAAAACGCGTTCCATTTGGAAGCGATTTTGTACATCCTCCACTATTCATGTGAATTATTGGTGGGGAAAATGATACCTCACAGGACTGAACTGCTGGGTAGTCAGTAGCTTTTTGACAGATAAACTGGTTCATGAATGTACTCTCAACTGACTAAAATTATAACCCATAAACACAGGTTGGAGAGTGAATTCTGCTTCTCATATTCACCTCAGCTTGTCATTTAGGAATTTTTACTAGCCAGAAGACAAGATTTCCCCACCTATGAGGCACAACATCAGGCGAAATATGAAGTACACTGAGTTGCAGATGACATGCTTCAGCTCCTCATACAGAGTCAAACTGACTCTAAAAACCTATAGATTTCAGCAAGATACTTACTTTCCTCCAACAGTCTGATCCATAGTCCATACAGGAGCCCTTGCATGCAAAAGCTGATGTGAAGATGGATGGATGGATGGACGACCGCTTGTCTAGGTGACCTGTGACAGCTCTTAACCCTTGCTGAATTTCTGCAGGCAGCATGGAGCTGCTACTGCTGATCTAAGTTATCATCCATCACATACTTGCCTAAAAAGACACTGAAGTCATGCGTCAGTCTTCTGATGCTCAGTAGTGACGTTTTGGTATCTTCCACTTGAAATACTCATAGAGGATGGCACTCCGTTCTGTCACTGGAAGGGATTTACAGGCTTAAAGCATGAACAGTTCATGCTCAGTAACAGTAAACCTTGGCCTAACAAGAGAGACATTTAATTAGGAGAGACTGTGATTTAGATATGCAGGAAGACTAAAAGTGAAAAACAGCAGCTTATCTCTAATGCTAGTAATTTAGTTACAATTTCTTCCACTGTGACCTTCCTGTGATATGTTTCCAGTAGATATTATACCTTCACTAGGAGCATGACAATCACCCGATAGAAACACTCTTGTCTACCAGAATTAAAATGGGAACTAATTAGCATAAAAATCAATACATGAATCCTGCTTAATTATAATAAACAACTTGTGCACCTCATGGATAGTGAAAGACTCTTCTTTTTTGGGCACAGGTGAACCTTTCTTGGCTTAACATAGGTAAAAAACACTTTGGGGATTCCTTTTTGCATTTGTGTTACATTCTATTTGTCATAAACTCAGAAATTTCACTGTAATATTCAGTAAAAACCAGCAACATTTAAAAACCATTACTACTAAAAAGGAAGGGAAAATTTGAGGGAAAATTTCAGGGAAAAATGGGCAGAATGAGCAAGAGAAAAAGAAAATTTCAAAAATAAACAACAGAATTTTAGGATTGAGGACAGATGACTGTAAATTCATGTAAATTGAGAGCTTTACAGGAGTCTTGTGGCTGTTCACTCAACTCCTGTTCAGGTTTTGACCTGACGCAGCACTCATGCTAAGGCCTGATGTTTGCTGGGAGCAGCACCAGATAAAGTTTGATTCACTGAGTGTGTTGTCCTGTAAATCTGAGACATCCAAATGAACAAATATTCAGTCAAAGTGAGCAAGAAATGAGTGTGAGCATGGTAGTTAAGAACATATTGACAAATGAGAACAAATAATTCCAGGATGTAATTACATCAGGTCTTCATAATCCTTTAAAGCAGATGTTAACTGGGGTAAGTGTGTTACAACTGAATACTTTTCATGCTTCTGGGAATCATGATGACGCTTTTGGTCCATTTGAGGTTTAAAACATTATGTGTTTGTGGTACCTATAGCAAAGGCAACTTAACTCTGCCTGAAGAACAAATAAAAGTTGTGAACACTAACAAAAAGTGTATTTTATTGAATCGATTTACCTATCTAATCTTATATATTTATTTATTTAACCAAATATAAGTAAGATAACGATACCGTGCATCTAACTGTATCCCACTTACGCCTACTGAAGATTCACGACAATGTAATCTGCTTTATTTTGCCAGCAGTGAATTAGAAAGTCTTCTCTAAATTTTTAGAGTTGAACAGATTTACTGACTACCTTTTTTTTTCCTTTTATGTAAACTCTCACCATGGTTAAAAGAAATATTGACATTACAGAAGAAATTTGAGATGTTTCAAATATATATTAAACAAGTTAGTAACATAATTAATAACAACCCATCAGAGAAATTACGTTATGTATATAAACTTGCGTAAGTCCCAGCAAAATCTATTTTTTTAATTTGAAAATCATTATTTTTGTCTAGAAGAACTCTTCAATCTGCTGGGATGGTGGAAGAGGGATATACTCAGCTCTCCTTATAGAAAATCAATAGGAGTTTGCTGAGATATTAGAAATGTTTCTTATCCAGTATTGCACCTCCTATTTTAACAGGAATTTGTATTTGAAAGTTTCATACCATAGCAATAACCTACTCTATTAAAAAACAAAACAACATTACAGTTGCCATACAAGTAGAAGGTTACAGATTAAGATAAATGTTCCTAGGAAGGCTTTGGATTATATTATGTAAACAAATATACTTCATTTTTGTAGTAAAAGCATTAAGGTTCCATTTTCTTTCTCCCAGTTGTCTACTAAAACTAGTTTAGGGTGAAACATCTCAGAATCTCAGTGCTGTGAACTGAAGAAATGGGACTGGTGTGTTGAGAAGCTAGAGTGATGGCCTGCAGACAACTGCAAACATGGTAAATATTATAGTTTTAATTAACAAACTTTATTAAGTTTGAAGGTTTGTGTCTGAGATTTGAACCTGATCTTAGCCCAGAGTGTACATAAACAAGTAGAGCCGAGTACAACTGAAAGCAGAATCTAGCCTTCCACCATCTGAAATATTGTAACTTAATGGCTTCACAGTAATTTTAACAGAACATTAACAGAATTTAACAGAACACAGCATTATCAAAATTAATGCTAAACTTTGTAGAGCAGTACTGAATTTCATGCCTCAGGGCTTACAGTATTGTAAACCCAACAAGGAAGGATAACTTAATGCTTTCCTCTGAAGACTTGGTGCTGGCCAGGACAATAGGTTGATTGTCTATTTCCAATTTAGGTATTTACTTTTTCAAAAGTACACTTCCCAAATTAAAGTGCTTGATACAGTTTCAACTGGAGTTCACTGTTCAGTATAACCATGATTTAAAACTGGATTTAATCCAAAACTATGACATGCCATTTCTGTAGCAACCAGCCTTTAAATGATGCAACGTAATAAGAAAAGCACTTACTGGATAGCCAGGTAATTAACTATATGAATAACCGAGCAATTTTCCTGCTATGGTTTAATTTGTGAAAAGATTTTAATCACCTTCAAGTTTGTAGTGCCCGTGCAAATACTGTTTGTGTACTGTGAATTTTCAATTCCTTTTTCTTAATTTGCATCCTTTTTAATTGTTTCATCTAAATGCATGTTTCTTAAGTAATGATGTAGGAATGATGTTCTTCAGGGCCTTTTTATTTTCAATTCTAGTCACCTGTGAATTATATATTCTTTAATACTTGAGTGAAGCCCTCCATTATGAAGACCATAATAAATATTACTTGTTATTAGAATACAAATGGAAAATAAACCTATATTTTAAAAATTACTAGACCTCTGGGAGGAGTTAGACCTCGATTTATATTAGGTCCCTGAAGACTATGAGGCTGTGACAAACAGTTCTCATTTCCTATGCTCTGTCTACATTTAATCTATTGCAGACTTCAGGGCAGACAGTTATACACTCACACTATGCTCATTATGAAAAAAAAAAGATAGATAAAAGTCCAATAAATACTTACACAGACTTATCCATATTCTAATAAGAGTTTGAAGGGTCAGATTTCTTGTAAAAATTAACATAAATTCATTTACAAAATTGCTGATAATATTTTGGTTGGAAGAATATCACTGCAGACATCACTCATGGCAAACAAGCTCTCTCCTAAGCACCTCCGATTTGGGTTGAAGCTGAATGAAATGACTGGGTCTAAGAATTTTCTCACCTGGAAATACAAATTTAGCACAATGTCCTGGTTTCGGCCAGGGTAGAGTTAATTTTCTTCACAGAAGCTGCTGTGAGGCTATGTTTTGGGTTTGGGATGAGAAACTGTTGATAAGGTGCTGATGTTTGAGTTGTTGCTGAGCAGTCAAGGACAGTCCAGCTTCTCGTGCTGGCCTGCAGCGAGCAGGCTGGGGGTGCCCGGGGAGCTGGGAGGGGACACGGCCAGGACAGCTGACCCAGGCTGGCCAAGGGGATATTCCATACCATATGACATCATGCTCAGTATATAAAGCTGGGACGAAGAAGGAGGAAGGGGTGGAGGGACATTCGGAGTGATGGCATCTGTCTTCCCAAGAAACCATTATGCGTGATGCAGCCCTGCTTCCCTGGAGATGGCTGAACCCCTGCCTGCCCGTGGGCAGTGGTGAATGGATTCCTTGTTTTGCTTTGCTTGTGTGCGCGGCTTTTGCTTTCCCTATTAAACTGTCTTTACCTCAAACTGTGAGTTTCCTCACTTTTACTCTTCCAGTTCTCTCCCCTGTCCCACCGTGGGGGAGTGAGTGAGCGGCTGCGTGGGGCTTGGTTGCTGGCTGGGGCTAAACCACGACACACAACTAGGGCAGTTTGCTATACTTTGTCACAATCCCCAATTATTTTATTACTTTCTAGAAGCCAATGTTTTATAAGCCAGGGAATTCACTACCCGTTATTGCTGGCAGGTAGGTCTTCCCTGGTTGGAGTAAAGAAGCGCAGCTGGAAATTACAGGCACTTGCCTGTCCTCCTCTCTGGAGGAGCCCTGGAGGAGCACCTACCAGTGACCATGTCCAGCACAGAACCTCAATTCGAGCAGCTGAGTGGCATGAGAAACAGTGCTTCAACAGGGGATCGGGAACAGCGATCTGTGGGGAAAGATGCTGCTAAAGGAAGCTGGTGATCCGGTACAGAGGGTTTCAGCAGCAGCACTTCCAAAAGGCTGACCGCGCTCTCCTACCTCAAGGTTTCAGCAGCTCCAGCAGACACTGACTCGAATGAGAAAAGGAACCTGGACTAATAAGGTGAGATCTAACCTGTGGGCTTAGAGGGATATTAATTCATCGCCTGAGACACCCCATATATTTTCCCCAGGTGGAAAGAACTTCAGAGCAGGTCATCACTCACCCCAAAAGGTCACTCATTTCTGAGGCACTTTCCCAGGCTGTGAGGAGGCAGAGTGGTTTGAAAAGGCTTGAATGTACTATGCTGTTTTAGGCGTACAGTATTTATTCTGTCTCTGCGTCAAAAGAGATTGCATCTTAGGGGAATTTTCCTGAGCTGTATAATAAACTCTCCTTGTATTTCTCTTTTTTCTTTTATTCTCTGCTATATTTTCTAATATTTTAGTATCCAATATAGGATAAGAATAACTGAAAGATAGAAATAGAGGGAAATCCTCTATTGGATGTGCTGAGAAAAGTTAGTACAGCGGAGCATGTGACTTGTAAACTGCTCTTTAATTCAACACATGATGACAGTTGTTAATCTGAAATATCTTACAGAAAGAAATACTGAAACTCTAGGCAACATCTGATTCATGAGAATTTCCCTCAGTCCTGTGTGCAGATCAAACAGAATGTATTTCCACAGAAAGGGCAAAAAATTAAGAGTATTATATTTTTTGTATAAATGAGTAATGAGCATTTTTATTTCTAAAGAAAAAAATACCCAAGCATTTTGTTATTACTCTTCCTTCCCTCTTTATCAAAATTCTGCATCATAACCTGTCCAGAAAACACTTCCTAACCTCAAATCAGATTTTTCCACTTGCTTTTTCAATAGAAATTCATTCTCAAGGGACCATTTTGCTCTCGCTGAGCTACATCTCAATCAGCAGACAATTCACTGGGGAGACTCGGTTTGAGTTCTTGCTTTATCTATTCACACTCGATTGAACATAGAAGCTGGTGATCATTAAAGGCCATGGCTTTCTTCTGACAGTTTTATGGAAAATGTCCAAAATCCACACAGTGTCTGAATTTCATATTCCTCTGAAATTAGAGGTGTACACTGTGGGGTGACATGACCTTCTTCTGCTGCTTTCCCCCCAATACATTCATACTTTGACATTCTCATACTTACAGCAGAAATAATCAGGAAAATATGACCAGCATAATAAATGTAATAGCAAAGGTTATAACAAACACTGGATGTTCATATAAAGTAGACAGGGACCAGTTTCCTAACTTGCCACACTTCAAATACTGAAAAGATATAGAGAGCTGAGAATTTCAGAATTATCTTTCCAAAATTACAACTGACCAAATCCATTAAATAATAAAAAGAGCCAGCTGTTATACAGTGCCTATTTAGGAACCTCTAAATGCAATATATATGTTGGGGCAAACTTTTTCTGCCTGCAGGAAAGCTGCCTGTTGCTGCAGTTCTTTGGCATGGCTAGGAGGCCAGCCAAAGCCCATAAAAGAGCTTTTCTTCCAACTTTTCATTAGAAGAACCAAGCAGTCCTTAAAAAAACAAACAAAAACCCCAAACCAAAACAAAAAACCCTCAACCAACCAACCAAAAAACAACCAAAGAAAGAAACAAACAAAACACCAACCCTTCTTATGTAATTCTTCAGAAAATTCTCCAGCCTGTTTCATAACTCATCATTGCCTGCAACTGGGAGGGGAAAAAACAAGGCCAACATAGCGATTACACCTTCTCCTGCTGGCTGCTGGAAGCTGGCTCCTGCCATGCACCATGCCCATGGCTTACGCAATAGCCGGTGGCCGTGCCCGTACGCGTGCACATGCCTGTTGGCTGCATGGGAGCTGTGTAAAGAGGGTTTTTGTTTTTGTCATAGATTCCATGACTTACGAACAGAGACCTACAGACTTTAGGTTGAGTAATCCTATCAGGGGTACCTGTTATCTCAGCTTCTTGGTAGCGTCAGAGACACAGTTGAAATACATGGACACATCAGGGTAGAAGCTTCAATCTCCAAAGTGGATGGTAGGTAAAGTGCATGAGTTTTCCCCTCAGTGAGTTTCACCATGAGTTTGAAAGATGATCCAATCCAGGATGAGAGTTATGAATGCTTGTATGCTTGGGACTTAGTAATATAAATGTCTCCTTTGTGTCTTGGTACAGTCTCAAAGGCCTCAACTGTTTCTCTCATCCATAACTTTAAACCAGCTTTAGAACATTTCCATCAATGCAATGAAAAGTATTGCTTTGAATATATCAAAGTCATTATATAAAGCTCCAGGATATTGCAAAATCTCATCTTTTAAATTGATATTTAAAAAAGCCAGGGGAGCTCAAAACTATCATTTACATGTAAAAAATATTCAGACATTGCCTTCTGATCTCTCTTTAGCAAAAATAATATTAATTGAACCATGGTACAACAGAAGAAAAGTCCAAACACAGTGGAAATTAAGTAAGATAAATTCTCTAAGAGAATGATAGTATATTGGAGCTTGGCTGTTGTTATGATGACCTTAGAGAAGAAGCTACGTATGCTTTATCCAGAAAAATGGAAGGGAAATAACAAAGCAGTAATTTCTGTTCTTCCTAATGATTCCAACAAAAATAGTTCATAGACATTAAAAATAGAAAATATGCACTAGGTCATGTGTTCCATCTCCTTACCAGGCCAAGTAATTTTGACTTTCCTGAAAGTCACTTGGAAAAAATCAGTTTTCATGGTTAATAGTATAATTTGTTTACACAGCTTTGAAGTAAAAGCCGTATCGAGCATACGATAATAAAGCTCATACCTTTATTATTCTATTGTTCATCTAATGAACATTTTCTGCAAAGGCACTTTATTGAGAAAGCGGTACATCAGCTCACATTATGAATACGGTTTTTGCAACGCAGGAATCCTGTTTATTTATTTATAAGTGCCAGCTTAGCTTCTATCAGCTGCAGTACTCTCAGGCAGCGACAACCGGCTGACTCGCAGATGGCAAAGCCAGAGCACGTCCTGGCAGAAAATCCTGCCCACATGACCTATGGCCAAGATAGAAATCAGGTTGAATCCAACCCTTACAGTGTTGGATCAGGTTGTAAAATGCACCTTTTTGGTAGAGCTTTCCTCCAGAGTCACTGCTCTTAATACACAGCCACACGCAGTCGTCTTCTTTTCGGCAATACAAGGATGGAGAAGTGTAAACACAGCATTTTGCTCTAGGTTTTTTTACTCTCTAAGGCTTTGGCTGAGGATTTAACCCTCAGGCACTGGTTACCAATCTTTAACGCAGACAGCCAAGCCCACTAACAGGACTTACCCCAGTCTACAGTGAGATAAGAAGATGCCGGTTCGCAGTGCATTACCCCGGAAAAGAGCCTGCCCACACTACGCTTGCCCTGCTCCCTGTTCGCTAGTGGCCGTTCAGGGAGGTAAAATCTCAACATCATAAAACATACGCAAAAGTGAAATCATTAGATAAAGTATTCTCTGTACTTTCAGGCTGCGTACAACAACCATTATGGCAGACAGTGTACTTTCATGCTTCTGGATATTGGGCAGATATTTTAATTCCTAAGAAATGAAACTAATTAGCGGGAACTTAAGGAAGTAAACAAGTAGGTTATTAAATTTGCTTACGCCAGTAGCTAATAATCCTCATATAGGTAATGTATCCAAATAGCATCACTGCAACCGCTTATAATTTGCTCTCACATTTTTTCTGTGTATACTTAATAACATTTACTTCCAGCAGTGCAAACAAACCTTCCACGTCCCATATTAACAACTATCATTCTGTGAACCAGGCAAAATAAAAAATGCATGAAGCCCTAAAAATCACAGAATGAATGGTAATAAATAATGTGTCAGTTTTGTTGTAAGATAATAGGACATGTGAAAAATATTTATTATCCTTCTTTAAATGCTCAAATGGGGTAATCTGTATAGACTGAAGACTGTGGAATTGTACAGAATATGCCATTTGTATCTGTAGCTATTCACAGAACAGTCTAATTTTTCCACAAATTATTTATACAATACATAGAGAAGAATTTGAAGTGATTGAAGAGGCTGCCAAACACCATACTCTGCCTTCAGGATATAGATGATACCTTTAAAATGGGTGAAAGACTAATTAATCTTGAACTGTTCATGGATGATATATAAGATAATATGCCTTAGCCTGACAGCGTTTTGCGAAGGCAAACAATTAAAAACTGAGCCACAATTTTCTTGGCAAGACAGCACACACACACAAAAATAAGACAAGAGAGTTTAATATAGAGGTGCGTGAGAATTTAAATGCCACTTGAAATACAACTTGAAACTCAGTCTTCATTGCAAACATTACAGGTAGCTACAGGGCAGACACGCTGAGTTTGACAGAACCCACAGCTTCAGTCCCTTGAACAAATATGTTACTGGGGAAAAGACTACTATATGCATTCTATTGTAGTATCACTTTCGAGCAAGAAATAATCTGCTACTTTCTAACAGATGCAACTTTGATGGCAAATTACTATCATATTCTTCAATTTTCTCAAAGAGAACCATCAAAATGTATGCAGCCCATAATGGAATGACAGTCTTTACTGTTTCATTTCGTACTTGTTCAATATACGTACACACCCATCATTATTTGCTCTTATTCCTTATCACATCTAAAATTAGATTACAAACTTCCTAAAACAAAGACTGTATCGACGCAGTAGTCATGACCTTATCCTGAACGAAACAGAGAATTTAAAGATCTCATGTCAAAGTAGTCCAGACTTAGAAGGAGCAGCATCCAGCCACAGAGCTCCAGCATAGAGCACAGTAAAAACTAAATTACCCTGCTTCCCAGATGAATTTTGCAGCTTGCACGGTACTTAGTGGCTAGATTGCTTCCTGTACCTCAGCTAAGAGGTTTCAAGTGATTGACAATAATCAAGCTCTTTTGTTCTACAAAAGTACCTGGCAACTTTTGAAGTTATAGGAGTAATAGATAGCAATAACAATGGGTGAGATCTGGGGGTTTTTTTGTGCATACTGTTAGGCTCTTCAATCCTCTTTTAGGTACTGAACTCTGAGATGTATACAGGACATAACAAATTAATGATGTGAGCATCTGACTTTTTCCAATTGCCTTGATGGAAAGATAGTACGACTGAGTATATCAAAACCTATCTGCCAGAAATTTTGTTGTAACGTCCCTTATGGAACGTGGGGGAGGGCAAGGCAGAGACAACATGGTTTAATCACCCAGAAGAGCAGGGTTGTTTAACTTACCAATACAAAGAATTCAGCCCTCTCACTTATTTTGTGTCACATTCCCCTGGCTTGCCCTGTTTCATGCTGTACACGACACAACTTTAAGTGCAATCAAAAGCAGTTGTTGCATTTGCACTGGCATTTGGAAGAAATATTTTCTCTTTTGCACACAATCTCTAGAATGGTGCCTACCTCCTAGTTAACCCACTGGAAATCTGATTACTTGCAGCTATCCAGATGAGTGGTTGCAGCTAGCAGATGTCTATGTGGCTTACATATTTTTAGCATGAGTCTCTAATGGAAGGCTTCACCCTTGCTTATGGTACCACAAGTACATTTGTCAACCATTTCAAATGAAGCCATAAAATTAGTGTAATACTTGCACACAAGAAACGAAGATCTTGTCTTTGATCTCAAATCTTTTTTTAAAAATCCAAATTTATACCTGTATGATATCATTTCCCCACTATCTCATTTTCAGCTGCTCAGCATGACAGTAAGTAGTAAGGACACATGCTGCTAAACCAGACAAAAATCTTTTATTTATCATTCATAAATCTCCAGAGTTTCCATACCACTCAGGTTAACATACTTCTCCTGCAAATTATTTAACACTTAGCTGTTCAAAGGATTTACAGTGAAATCAGACACCAGATACTTCTCAAGGCAATTCACCACTGTTGAATAAATAATTTATTTCTGCAGTTCTCACTTGTACCGTTTTTTACACCTACTTATCTAGGTACCGGGATCTATACAAGATGTTTTTACCACCAATATTTCTGGGACCTAAAATGAGGATTAAGCAAGTGTTTAATTCTGGAAATGTCAGATAGGACAAATTAACACAGCTTACCCAATGATGCAAAGAGACAACAGATGCGACATCACTCTTCCGTTACTACCAGCCTTTAAACCCCCTATATTTTAATTTCCTACGTTTTTCAGACACATAGCTTATTCTAGGGATCATAAATAACTCTAAAACTGAGATAAAGATATCAAGAGTGAGCTCATTACAAATTAAGCCTGTGGAAACCTCCCATTCTCGTATAACGAGATACAGTGTTTCTCCCATATTTTGAAGCAATGTTTTCTTCACAGAACCTTACTATATACAATAGCATAAAATACAGTACAATATACCAAAAAATATTCCTATATTGTTATTACTTTCTAGTGAGTGGAAAAGAATTCTTAACTTGTAGAATCAGAGAAGAATTCTTTTTGCAGTTCTGTCATTGATTTGGTAGCTCAATAACTCACTGATTTGTTGTGAGTTTAATTATGGCTGGTAAAACACTTAGCAGTTTCTGAACAGAAACGACTATATAATGTTCTAAGTGCTTGGGATTAATTCACCCTGGGATTGATATACAAATAGCAGATATCCCCCAATTTAATGAAGGTGACCAGAATTCTGCTGTATTAGGAGTGCTACTTTATAAACTCAGAAGAAAGTCTGTGTCGGTTTTAAGACTTGAGGAATATTGCTCGTGGAAATTGAAATTTGGAAAAGGTAAAAAAGCAAAAGAGCTGATGTCTGGTAAAGATGGAAAATGGACCTTGCTGATCACAGATTTTGTTATCAGAAACGCTAAAAAGCTGAGAACTGGAAAATCCCTCGAGGGTCATCAAGCCCAGCCTCCTGCTACCAGCAACAATGTAGATAACAAATCTCTTTTGCAAACGAATCAAAGAAGAGCAATTAGTTTTGGGGGCCTTGCTTCTCCACTGCTCCAGTCTCTAGGCTGTTCCAGAATATAACTTCTATGGTATTTATACTTTTTTTTTTTCTTAGAATTGCCATCTGAGTTTGCTCAGGCCCATTACTTCTTTTTTTTTTTTTTTTTATAGTTTGCTTTACTTTTTATCTTAAGTAGTAACTTTCTTTGTCAAGCTACTTACCCTACTGATGAAGACATCAACTGGACTTCAAGAGAAAGCAATCCTACCCTCTTGTGGACTCGAGTTTTCTAAGCAAAGCAAAGTTCTTTCAGTCTTCTACCATAAATACACCCTGTGTTGTCCTGATCATCCCACGTGCTTTTTTGTAAAACTGTTTCACTTTAAATGATCACTTTTGTTTAATCTACAACCTGTTCTTGTTTTCAAGTACAAGCACATTTAAAATAGCAAATGACATCAAATCAGAGATGGGACTGGATCAGGAGTAGCTGTAAAGGGCTCAGGCTGTAAGAACTTTAGGGGGCAGCGGTACTTGCCGTAAAGAAAGAAGGATCTGAAGCCACCAGGCTGCGATGTAATGTCCTTTTATAAGAATAAACATATAATCTGTCATGCTTGTGAATTACAAGGAAGGGGTTTATTCTTGTTGGGTTCTGTGTTTTTCTTTAACCAGATATTTATCGAGTTACATGCATGAAAGTATGCTAGTACTTTTGCAGTATGATCGGCCATTATTTCACCAAGACCTTTCACAGTAGCACAAATACTTTCCCTATCTCTGAACTTACATGTTCTAGGAAGGCTTTTGTCTTTTTCAGAGCTGCATCACATAATTATTCTATGATTAACTGTGTCTCTGTCTTTATCATTCATTTTCAATTTACAGTAGACTTCTTATTAGTAGTTCTTAAGTACCTGACCTTGTACTAGAACATTTCATTCCATTTCTATTAATGCTGTTTAAGGTCACCCTGATCTTCCTGTGTATTATCCTCATCTTCCTGACCCATCACATTTCAGTAGTACTTTATTATTTCACATTGTTTAGGGTGATATGGACTACTGGCATAGAGTGGAAAGAACAAGTTGATGCAAAACATTAAGTTGGTGGGAAACACTGATTTCACTGACCACGGTAAACTTAGGCACAAAGAGAAACAGCTGGAACGCCACTGTGGTAGTTGGGCTCCAAATTCACATTACCTCATTTTCAGCATTTAAATGAAATTTATTATGACTTCTTATACTATCCATGATTTTCAAATGAAGTAGCTTTCGAATGTGATTCAGCCCACTGAAGATCTGAAGCACCATTAGAACGCGACTTTCTAATTTAGGCTCCTGATTTCACTACGAATACCAGGTGCCCACACTTAAATGGAATTATCCTGGACTTTCATGACAAGTTTCTAAATAACACAAATCAACTTCATCCAAACTTTGCCCCACACAATGGCATTTTAAAACACGAAAATGAAAAAGTGATTTTGATACACTCATTGCTACTTCGGAATTTAGTCTATGGATTTCTTTCTAGTGGATTTGGTTCTTTTAATTTGAAAGTGAACATCCATGAAACTGATAATAAAATAGTAAGGTACCATGTATTTGTGCACATGTGTGCGTGTGACAGTATGTCAAACAATACATACAAATCCCATATGTGTATTGTGTGTACACAATACAAACAATGGTGCTTGCTATCAAAGTACTTTACATACAAATCCCATCCTGGTCACAGATTAGGACTCTTCTCTCTTGGCTTGGATTAAGAAATATTTTCTAAATCTATCTTAATTGCCCCATTTTATCTACAATAGCATATTTTCTCTCTTAAAAGGATAATTTTTGATCTGACTTTTTTTATTACTACTTCTGTTAAAGACATTCTTCAGTGGTAGAAAGGGTCATTTAATCTCAGGATCATATCTTTTTCGTTTCTCTAGGTCCTGGAGTGAAGCAACAGCCCCGTCTGTAAATCGCAACACTGATGCCACATTGAGATTATGAGGTTGTTAAGGGGGCATTCGGACTGCGGTAAAGAATAAAATAGGCAGAAAATTGTTAATTTTCTTAAACCACCCACACAGGTACCAACAGGTACAACGTGGGATATCACAACCCAAATTCTTTTCTCTTCTGCATTTTACTTTAGGACCATAAAAGCTTTTGCAAGCTTTCTAAGACTGAGTAGGCTATTAAGGAACAGGAGGTGAAAGGAGGCTGAAGCACCTGAGCAGGAGCTCAGGGAGGGAATGCAGTCAAAATGTGTAGGGGTACAAGACAGACACGCAGCACCTGACAGCAAAGTGACACTGGGAGAGAACAGAAGCGTGTGTTGCAAAACAGCCGGGGAGAAAAGCGGCGGGAGCTGGATACTCTTCATATCAAGGGAGTCAGATGCTGACTGGCGGAGCCTTCGGGGTGAGGAATGCAGCACGGTAGCATTTACATGTGTGAGAGACTCAACATGCAACAACAGAAAGGAGAGCTTTGCCTTTCTGAGGAACAGTCCCCTCCTCCTTCAAAGAGATACACAGCCTGGAAGGTTGTAGGCACTTCCTATTGAACCAGGCTCTCTTGTTTCTCCATCGGCATTTGTCAGGTACTATTCCTGCAGTGCATCCATTTTTTCAAGGCCAGTCCAGCATTGTTAAACACACATATATTTCCGTGTTATGCTTCTCTCTGTGTAAAAGAGATGAACAACATCCTTCAAGAAAAAGATTAAAGCAGAATCTCGTAGGCAATAGATTTGAATAAGAAATATAGTATTTTCCTTTCATGAGAAAATGAAAGCAACCACTCTTCCACAGAACACCCACAGAATCAGCTGAAACATTAATGAGCAAAAGGGAACACATACCAGATCCTTTGCCCGCTTTATTGCCTCTGCTTTTCCGTGAATGGCAGAAGATATAAATATTATTGTTAGCCTTAGGGCTCTCCTCAAAAATGCTTGTCTGTATCAGCTCATATTGTGGAAAAGTGTCGGTAGCTGTGTTAAACCACTGCAGGCTGAAACTGAAAAATGGCACAATAATTTTTCCAACCAGTGCATGCAAGATCAAAGCTGTTAAGAGGGGATGACAGGTGGCATAGACGTCCCAAGGCCCCGACTCACTAGAGGCATAACAGCATCCACTATAACTCTAATAAAAATAGTCCCAGTAAAAACACCATAAAAAGCAGCAAGTAGCCCGTTATATCTTTGACCTCGGGGTCACTACACCAACAGATCATCTGGCAGCCCAGTGAGAAAAGTGTAGTTGTATTTTATTCCCACAGACAAGGCTAAAAGTGCCAGATATTAAAATAGCAGAAGAAGGTTTTAAAAGACATATTTATATTGATTGCAATGATAAAATCAATGCCAAAGGACAATCTCTTTATGGATACCCACCTTCCAAGAAATTTTATAGTTTTACATGTCTCCAGTTTTATTCTGTAAACTAGCAATTTTATTAAAGTTCTGGTGTTCAGGCTTGGAGCTCTTACTTACGTTAAAATATTTAATTTACTTTAGTTATAGTTAGTAGACTTTAAGAAGACCTTAATGCATAATGTATTTGTGATGGCTAATAATATTTTGAGGCAGACAGTATAATGTGTCAAAGCTAGACTTCTAGTAAACCATGTTAATAGTTGTAATTTAAAAATTAAAAAGGACTATACTTAGTCTTTGAAGGAAGTTATGAAAATGAAAGAAATACAGGATTTTTTACTATGTTTTTTTTAATGTGTTTTTTTCACTTTTTTTATTACAAACCTATAACCATATTTGAAATAAACCCATCTAATCTAACAGTTTTTATCATATTTGGACTACTTGCAGCATCTTGAAATACATATCAAAGTAGATAGACCAGTGGTAGTTAGGTTTCTACTTTGGAAAGAAATAGAATCATGGTAGAAATTAACAGAAGAAAGGATGTCGAGCATCAGCACTACACAGACTAGATTCAGGTGTTAGTTCTTCAGGTTGGAGGAAAACAACTTGGGTTTCCAACACAGTACATAAAACGTAGCAGTATTCACTGTGGTAATAACCTGAATGCCTTAGCAGGCACACAAAAAATGCAAGAACAAAAAAAAGTTCACAAAGGAAAAAATAAGGCTAAAGCATTATTTATAGAGATGTGCTTGGGCCCTTAACCTGTAAATAAATCATACTGAGATTTTTCCTGTGAATGAAGCCTCAGATTTATTTCTCCAGAGAAAGACATGAAAGCCTGCACTGCTTTGTGAAGCAGACCTGGTACAACAGTCGCTTAGAGGCTGAATAGAGTTCATTTGAATGTTATTTAAGCACCAGCTCTGCAGAGTTTAAAGTGATCTCACATCAGCCTGCGGAGAGCTCCAAACCACGGCCCAGCTAAGCTTTGAGGAAAAGGTATAGGCAGAGCTGCAGGGGAAGGGGCTGTGCTCTATAGGGAGCACGGGCATGTGCTCCCAAACCAGGCTGTGAAATCCAACTTGTTCATAACAGGAAGGTAAAGTGGCCACCGATTAATGGACATTTTCAAACATACTCAGTATATAGTAAATGGTTACCTGTTGTTTTAGAAGTAGCACAGACTATTGCCCAACTCACTGATACTACACAAGCCCAAGTACTACTCATTGAGTATGACCAGCTGGGTTGGTGGCCATCAGTATGACCACCCTGATTTGGGTGAAGTTGTTTTGCACCACACTACAGCTCAGGTTTACCGCTATGCTTTGCTTAACCTCGTCAAGGAGACCTGCTTCCGAGCCATGGCAAAGAGCTCGTGACGAGGCCACTGTGTCACCTGCGCAGCCCTGCAAGGGCAGAGACACCCCTAGGGCGAAGCCTCTTGCTAGCGTCCCCCAGCCGCATGCACCGCGCCACTCCGCAGAGCTGACGGGGGATGCATCGCCTCTGTGTGGACAAACCAGTGACTCCCAGTCTGCACGGAGCAGTCCGGGCATGCAAATTACCCAGGTATCTTTCTTGCATAAATTTCAGCATCAGTGTGCTCAGCGTAAGGACTTTGCCTACTCACATGCCCTTTACGCTGTGGTTAAATAGGCAAATTGGTTACATTACTTAAAAACACAACTGCTTTATAAAGTCAAAACCCTCCAACTATTCCACACCATAATTTTGAATGGGCACGTAAAACTTTCTGACTCCTAAGTGAGAAAGGTGAAGATAGTATTTGCACGAGCAACTCTCAAAAAAAGCAAAGAGAAAACAGTTCCCAGGCATTCCCCAGCCTAATCATAAAATAAGTTTTGAAAATTCTAGTGTCGACTGAACAAAACAGCAAGTCTCAACTACTTGCCCACACACTAATCCAGCTCTAAGCCTCTGCCTAAGAACGGCTACTGCACTCAAGCGGAATTGACAAAGGCTTCCAGTGCCTTAGGATGGATGTCTCTGTCTTGCATTGGTGACTGCTTCATAACCCCAAGTAGCAAAAGAAAGAACAAGAGACTAAAAATCAAAGCCAAAAAGGGAGATACTCCTCCATCAATTTCAGTTTACAGTCTTCTTTGATTGCCAGTTATACCCATTGTTTTTCTAGCAAACAAACATGGGCATTTCCATGGAGGAGACATTGCTCTTCTTTCTCCTTTCCTTTTACAGTTAAGTGATCACGAAATTAAAAGAACAGACAAGAAGAGGCAGCAAATCTACTTTTCCTAAATGAACAATCATTAGGGACTGTCAACGTGATAGTTCGTGTAAGGAAACTAGGAAGTACTTTCCCCCAAAAACAGTTTGTTGGTAGAAAGACAGTGTGTCACTACAGAATCACATAGTGCCTAACATTTGGAGAAAAACAAATTGTAAGTTTTAAAAATAAATCAGGCATACCATGTGTTTTACAGGTGTAAAGATTGCTACTGTAACTCCAATAAGTGGTGTGAGAACATGCCTTACCTGTTGTCTATGATATGTGCTGATCAGGTTTCTCAAGAGGTTCAGTATTTTATTTCTAAGAATTCTCTGTTTATCACAAACATTACTGTAATTTTCTCTTTTGAGAGATGTGATTATTTTTCTGCTTTCCATCCTTTTATGTAATACTGCTATTTGTCCTGTATCCAATGCCTGCTTGAAAAGGTGAATGCTAATGTCAAAGAATTTACATAAAGGAAAAACAAAGCAATTTTTTTCTAATTGTTGGCATAGAGCAATTTGCCTTTTGAAGCAGTAAAATTCGTTGGTGACAATATTGTTGCAACATATTTAAATTAGTAAAGCATTGATCCTACAGGGGAGCATAATTAGCTCTGCAGAAATGCATGCAGGGGGGACTCAGAAAAAACTCTAAGTGACTTGAATTATAAGTAAGTTGTATTGCTATTTTGACTATACACATATTATGCATAGGGTTGCCCAGATGTCAAGGCACTCAGCTAGATGGAATAAAGAAGGGCATGAGCTACAATTATTTTTTCCTTAATAAATGTTTTATTTAATAGGTATTTCCATTATTATCCTTCCTGGAGGGACTCTCAAGAGAGTGTTGAGTGGCACAGCCTTGCATGTTGGCTACATGCGCACGGCTCGGAAGTTCACCCCACTACATGACCCTGAGTCTCTGGGTGGCCAGACCTGAAGGTGGCAAAAGGGAGGACAGGACAGCACAAGAACCGCAGCCCAAGGGGTGAATGAGCAAGTAAGCAGGGACCGAGCAGGGAGCACCGGCCGCGACGCTGACAGAGGGAGGAGGAAGAGGCTCACGTGGCGGAGGAGAGCGAGAGGGGAGTTGCACGTGTCCTTCGCTGCTGGCCATGTTACCAGCGCGTCAGGAGGAGGAGAGGCTAACACTGCTCATGTGGAGCGTGTTCAAGGAGAAGGAACAAAGAGGAAGGCAAGATCTAATTTTTCATTTAAAAATCAAGACTCAAGCTGGATGATGCAGTGCTTCTGTGACACTAATTACAGCTCAAATCAAAGAAGCCAAAAAACAGATGGGCTATCACCATCATAGAAGGTACCACTTGGAGCCCCTGCAGACCAATGTCTGTGGGTTTGGAAAAGCATCCTGCCAAGGCGGTAAGGAGGGGTTCCCAAAGCACCCGGCACAGCTGTGTGCTAACAGAGTGCAGGCTGCTGTGGTCCCACAGGCGGAGGGGCAACTTGGGCAGCCCAGCGTGCTGGAGGAGCATCGGGGGACATGCACAGAGAGAGGGGCCCACAGAGCTCACATAGCTCAGGGATGGCCCCACACACCCCACAAGGGGGATGCGACGGGACACTAGCACTCTGGGCAGCTGCCAGGAGGTGACCAGAAGCTATTCCATCACCTAGAAAGATTATGGGTTCCCCCATTTGTGAGTTAGAATGGAAAACAATGATACAAAGTCAAGCTGTTTTGACACCAAGACTTTAAGGAAAACAAATGCTAGTACAGCTATGTTAACATTTTGATATTAATGATGCTGCCACTGTAGAACTGACATAAATGTAAACAAGTGACCTGCGTAGATTTGGACATCCTAGTATGAAGGGCAGCACTGACTATGGCAGCATCTCATCCTCTGATTTTCTCATTAAAGGAATGCTTCCTCATGTCTGAGTGCCTGCTGAAGTAAAACTGTGGCTCTTTCCATTACAAGTACACATGAGCAAACCGACATAATGTGTGTTGGATAGGTCCTGTCCAATTTCATTCTACTCTGACAACTGACACAGCTTTCCTGCGAGGTATTTGTGATTAATAATTTATAATTAATTCATAATTAATTGTTTTATTACTTTCCTTAATTTTAAGTAATCATCGTGACAAAACTGACGAATTGAAATCAACAATGGAATAAGATTCAAGATTCTTTGGCAGAATGCTTGGATTAATATGAAAAACAATCTGAGTTGCTGTACTTGAACATTAGGGAAAGCTGGTTAATTACCGGAAGTCACAAGCTGAAGTATAAACTGAAGCGGATTGAATCCTGTGATCATCGATATGCCCAGGAAGTCTGGTAACTAGGCTTGTCATCTATATAAATTATACTCTGCGAGATCTCTAACCAAAGCTGGCAGCACATCAGAGAAGAGATGTAAGACTGAATGAAAAGAAAAAGAAAAAAAAGTGGAGTAGAAATATCTTATCGCTGTCATCTCTGCTTCTCCAGACAGACATTTTTATCCTCAAATCTAGCTAAAAATCCTGAGAGGGGAAAAGCATCACAATCACCGCAATCGCACTGAAGTCAGTGAAGGGAGCTATGACCCACCAGCTCACACCAGTGTTTGTTTCGCTACTACAAACATTGGGACTGCCATAAGTGTAACTATTTTTGTTCTCGATTATTCATGTGCTGAATTTCAAAATTTAGCCTTGTGCTACACAAAAAAGTGGAGAAGAAATTGTGGTCTATCATGCCAATTCACAGTGATGACAGTGGCAAATAACCCAAGATAATAAAAGAAAGCAAGTTTGAGTAAAGGACTTTGTCTCTTCACTTACTGATTGTGTAAGAACACTCATACCAGTGAAGCGGTA